>NC_036854.1:2121418-2148517 GCF_002910315.2 Salvelinus sp. IW2-2015
TACAGACAGTAGCAATGGGAAGAATGAGACAGGTTATATTTTTGTCCCAGTGATGGGTTCGGACTTCAGGCTGCAGTGACAAGAACAATTGTGATTGAGTAGGTGCTAGTACCCCAGTCCTCTGCAGGGAGCGGCAAGATTGGACAGGAGGCGCTCATTGGATACAGTTTCTCCAGCTGCAGAACCTGCACCGCCCACTGTTATACCACTAACAGTTAAGGAAACCAGGGATACCACAACAGCCCAAATTAACAGCTGCCTGAGGCTGTCAACTCTGAGATTCAAAAGACAGTATAATATTAACAAACTTCTGACAAATACTTATACGCATCTGGGCTGGTTTTGAAGATGACATCACTGAGCTCTGCACAATTCAGAAAATGGAGTGACGCTATAAATAAATACTGGATTTAACAGCCACAGTCCCCAGAGTTGGACGATCCCTTAATCAGTGTCACCAACCTGCTTATTCTGTTACTTGGATCACTCACTCAGAATCAGACTTGTATGTCAGGGCTTTACTTAAAAATAGAATGTGTTCTCAATATGTTACATAAAGGAAATACATAAACTAGATAGTTTATTTAGAAAGTAATTCATTTAATTAGAAAGGTTTTTTCTGAAGACAAATGGTGTGCTTGCTTTAGCTGCAGACTCTAGAATAGATATTGTCGTGCTTGGTAATGAAGTATTGGAAGGTATAGGGAAAGAAGACTCAAGATGGGACTCAGATGTCACGTGGTAAATAACAAGCCGTTGTGTGTCAGGTTCACTTATAACATGACGCGCAGCAGAACTTAAAACAACTCTGCCTGTCCCTGCCTCAACTCTGTAGAGGCACACACACACTCCAGATGCCATGGGATTTCCCATAGAGGTCACCGCCTGTTTACAAGGACTTTACTTCTCTTGGCCAGTTATTCTGCTCCACTGATTGTACCAGTCTGATCACAGAGAAACTCTGTCTTCTGTATCAGTGTATAAGAGGCCCGTCCCAAATGGCACCCTGTTCCCTGTATAGAGCGCTACTTTTGACCAGGGCCCATATGGAAGGACCATATGTAGGGAATAGAGTGCCATTTGAGACGCAGCCCTTAGTGTATCAATGTTGCCGGTCCTTTCTATGGGGCGTCTAAATCATAGCTGGCTCTTTGTTCCATGATGACCAGAATTGGCSAAGAAAGACAAACAACTACATGGCTGTTACAGTACTATGGGAGCCAACGCAGTAACAGAATAAGATTAGAACAGTGTACAGAGAAAGGGCATCAAATAGTATCTGAAATGAATCCCAAGGAGTACCTTTAAAAATGTGCTTGTCTTGTCCTACTGGCAATGAATTAGCTGATAACTACTTTACATTTACATTTTACATTTTAGTCATTTACTTTAATGAGGGAAACGATGACATGTTGTTGTCTCACCTAGCTATCTTTAGATGAATACACTAACTGTAAATCAGTGGATAAATACTGGATAAGAGCATCTGCTAAATGACTAAAATGTCAAATGTAATGATTACATTTCTTAAAGCATGATTTATTCTCCCTACAAACGAAAACAAATCAGAACGGAAAGGCAAGATGTTTCAGTTGCAAAAAAATGGTGACAGAAGAGGATGGTACAAAACACAATCAGCCCTTAGGACCAATCCACAGAGGACCAATCCACAGAGGACCAATCCACAGAGGACTAGAACACAGAGGACTGTGTGAGGGTGGAAACACACACACACACACACACACACACACACACACACAAACACACACACCTGGTGTAGAGACTGTGGCAGCAGTGTGTGGTCATCGTGTTCTCCCAATGACTGTAGTGAGGCTAGCAGGTCAGGGCTGGGGCCTGGGGGACCACTTCCTGAAAGCACACACAATGTCATGTGCAATACAAAGTTGATGACTAGAGATGCAGTAGAATGAATAGCTGTAACATTTTAAAATAATCTGTTTGATTTTACATTTTGAGGCTACTCTTAAGGTGTTATCATGGCAGCCATAAAGACTAAGGACATTCTAGTGCTCTAGTAGCAAAGATACAATTTGTGCTTGTCTTTTGAAACAGCTTGAGGTAGGTGACCCAGATATACTACACAGTAAATATGTCCCATATACTACACATACAGTACTGAACGAGACGTGTGCTATATGTGGAGTGCTAGGCTACCTGAGTCAGTCCCCGTGTTGTTTCTCTCCTCTCTCTGTGTCGTCTCAGTGTCTGGGTCTCTGGAGGGGCTGGTGCTCTTGTTACCCATCCTCTCCTTCACGCTGTTGTTCTCCTCCAACTCAGTGGTTCCCAAACGGTGGGTCGGGGCCCACAGGAGGGACGTGGCTGGCTGCTTTAGGGTTGCCACTTACTAGTATTGGATTCTGACTAGAGACATTGATTTGGTTCAGGATTGCTCTATGGGTCACAGAAAACCCCAAGAGCTTAATAAAATGTGGGATCCAATGTTCTAGGTTTACCAGTTTGTTGTTGTTGTTGTTGTTGTTGTTGTTGCAGTTGGGAAAGTATGAGTAGAAGGTCGTATCATCAGTCTATTATTGAATTTCTTTGTATTCTGGTCTTCTTGTTGTGGTTGTTTGGGGCTCTCCCTGATCCTCGAAAACCCTTGATCAGCTCACCAAGGAGCTTATTCCTCTCCTCTTCAACACCCTGCTGGATATAAACACATGTTATAGTGTTAGTATCAGCGTGTGTTTCCAAGTCAGAGATAAACTGCATGATTTCATTACTGACTGCACTCCCACTTGAGTTAGTGAGAAAACTCAATGTGCAGAAGAGTAGGAGTGAAATGCTAGTTATTTTGCTGAGTGAATCTCTTCTGAGAGAACTCTTTGTGTTACAAGCCTGGCCTCCAGGGGCCCCAACATACACAAAATAATCTTGGTTCGGGGCCACCTGGAGGTCGGGGGACCCCCAGATTGCATATGAACACATCATAAGCAATGGCAACATGTGTAGAATTGCAGGGAATTAGCTTTAAAACTGTGCAAATGTCTCTCTTTCCCCATGGCAAAATGTGTAGAATAGGAGAGGGTTGGAGGTAGACGGGCCCTGCACACACACACACACACACACACACACACACACACACACACACACACACACACACACACACACACGGAGACGGAGACAGAGAAAGCCAGTTGACACAGTGTTTACTAAACAACCTCCATCATAAGACCTAGCCTACATTTATGCTTGAATGAATGACCAGAGTATGGATGGAAAAATGCACAGTGTCAGCTCGGAACACTTGGTGCCATGTTCACAGTCATGTGGATGTGAGCGGGTTTAGAACATAGAACTAGAAAATAGAATGTGACAGTTAGAACACAGCTTAGAGCAAGGAGGACTGTGACTCATATGGTGTGAATCCTGTCTACTGTGTAGTAGTGGCTGGCCTTTACCCTCCTATTATCAAACCACTGTGACTGAGCATTACTCATAGCTCTTACATAGATTTAAAGTGACAAAACTCACGGAACATTTGCACACCGTTCCTCAACCATGTTTGTATCATCCAACCTGAAACTGACAAGACTACTGATTACAATTAATCTTTTTGATATATAGAGTAATATGTGTAACAGAAATGTTGTCATTTCAGAGGTCTATTTGGTCTTATTAGGTTATTTTTCTTGTAGTCATGTGTACTTTTATTTTGTGACGTTTACAGGACCATGTATTTAAATGAAGGCTACTTTATGTCGCCAACCAATAGCGAAGAATTGATGCTGAAGCTGATGCGTTCTGCTTTCAAGTGCGTGCTCTGCTCGGTGTAGTCAAAATGATCAGTCCAAGCCAAGCCTTTCATGTTGTTTCAATTCATGTAAATACTGTTTAAATCTACACAGTAAGAGTAATAAACAGGATTCATGCGCTACAATATAGCAATTTACAGTATATATTTTCACCTAATAAACTATTTCATGTTTATTATTCGGCAATGAAGAGCAAACATTTCAGGCTAGTCCAATAAACGTTGCAGATTCAAAAAGCCATTAATGCGATATTTAGGCTATAGCTTTATGGGCTAACATACTGTCATAATTATACCCGAAGAGCACTCAATGATAACAACAGTACAAACTGTGGTAGGCTACCTCATCACGCGGATGTATGCATACTCACACATGCAATATAATGTCCCGCGGTAGATTCGTGGGTGACAATCACCGGAACGGTCATCAACGTTCATACAACTCAATCCCTTCTATTCTGAACGCGATGTTGTAAATGCACATGATGCTATAATAGTGAGGGTCACCGTGGGTAGTGATTTCTATAATCTGTCATCTAAAGTGATGTCCTCTGCAGATCCATGGTTGTTTACGATCTAATCCGGGACATTTCTGTTGCAGCTCCTCATTGCAAAATATATCATTTTATTGTACAACGGAGGCAATGGGGACATCTTCTGGCTGAACTCTTATATCGCTCACCGACTGGCCTGCAGTAACTGTAACTAGAGGAATGTATTTATGGGCTTGTATGTGTTTTTTTGCCCAGTATTTACAAAATGTGGGAAAGTATTGTGTAAAAGGCATCTCCTTAGAAACCGCATATAACAATATATATTAGAGAGCTTTGGTATCATTCTCATGGAAAGCTTATTCAATATCTGACACTTGATATTGCACTGGTGTATCATCAGTAAAGTAACTGAGTCAGGGTTCTTCTAGCCTACTCCTATATGCATGTGCTTGATACCTCTGGGGTCCTCTGTGCAGGTTTCCATTATAATTAAATGGTCAAAATGTATTTGAAGAATTCCATGGGTAACTTACTATTTAAAAAGATGCATAGCCTTTGTCTGTGTATATGTAGACAATATTTCTAGAATTGGTGATTCAAAGTGTGAAATCCAACAGTCACAGTGTTGAGAATCGTTTGTGACAACGTGGGGGCACATCCAACACAGGCAGCTCACTAGTATTAACCCTTTGAATGACCCTTATCATACTGTATGTCTGTCCTTTCTAGATATAGTTGCCCTGTTCACATCTGCATTGTTATTTTCGTGGAGATTTCAAATGAGTCCTAAATGACGGTGAAGTAGAGCAGAAAGAGAGAAAGGCTGGAACGCAGAGCGATCTGTGTGTGTGTGTGTGTGGGGGGGGGGGTGATGAGTCTGACTTTGTAATGGGCTACCTTTAGAAATGAACTCTGGCTGACTGGGCATCCTCATTACCTTCCCACTGGAAAACAGCCGTAGCGACAGCAGCTAATGGCTAAACTGTTGCATCATGTTTCATTAATGTACCTTAAAGGCCCAGCCCTGACAAAAAACGTGATGTTCCTGTGTTTTATATATATATCCACACTAACAGGTTGGAATAATATTGTGAAATTGTGAAAATTATGATAATACCCTTTTGGTTTAAGAGCTGTTTGAAAAGACACCTGAAATTTCAGCCTGTTTTGGTGGGATGGCCTTTTGGCCTGCCTGGTGACATCACCAAGCGGTAAATTAGTTATTTGACCAATAAGAAAGATAGTTCCAAACCTCTCTGCCAATAAAAGCTACTTTTCAGTTTCCCACTCAGACCACTCCCAGACAGTCCTAGCAAAATTCTTGCTTGAGAAATTGCTTTTTGCTAAAAATCAAATCACATTCCTCAAATACAATAGAGCACCACAAAAGAAGGTCTTAATACCCATAAAACCTAGCGGTCAAACATGGAAATGGTTCCAATCATTTTTCCACCTTTCATTTTTCCCATAGGGTATATTTGAAACACTAAAAATAAGGACTGTGTTTCGTGTAGGCTTACCCTGGCTTGACGTTTTGACAACCATGTAAATCTCTCTCGGACAAGGTTATATCAATATATTTGGCTTTACTTATATCAATATATTTGGCTTTATTTACTCTCAGATTCAAAAATGCTAATCAGCATCAAAATAGACATCATACAAGACTACAAATCCCTGCAAGCTCCTGCACATCATCTCTAGCTGACACTTTTGCTAACAGGTATTGTGTCAATTTAAAACTTGCACAAGACAGTTCACAAAATTGTCCATTTAAAGAAATGTAGCCAATTTATTAATTACTACATTTAGCTAACATTAGAAAGTAAACCCTGAGATTCTGTCCTTCGCCACTAATCCAGATCATCATGGCATTTGTACAGTAGTTGTTTATGATTGCCATATTAGCAACTAATTAGCATTTTATTTTGGGGTGTTAAATACAGGCGAATATATTGAATAAAGCCACCTTATCCTAGAGAGTTTTACATGGTTATCAAAACGTCACGCCTAAATATAAAAGGAAATAGTAACACAATAAAAACAATAACGAGGCGATATACAAGAAGAACCAGTACTGAGTCAATGTGCAGGGGTACAAGGTAGTTGAGGTAATTGAGATAATATGTACATGTAGGTTGGGTGTGACTAGGCAAAAGTGACTAGGCAATCAGCTCTCTACTCTAAACAGAGTAGCAGCAGCTTATGTGAAGAGTGAAAGTGTCTCTATGTGTGAGTGTGTGTGTGTGTGTAGTCAATATGTATGTGTTTGTGTGTTTGTGTGTGTGAGCTTATGTGTGTGTGTGTGTGTGTGTGTGTRTGTATGTATGTTGGAGTGTCAACTCTACTGATGGTTTTGTCATAAAAAAAATTGCATTATATAGTGCACGGGTTCCCAAACCTTTTTTTTTCAGGCCCCCCTGCCAGCATTGGGGAATATTCTATGGCCATTTCTATGGACACAAGCACTGTTCATTGGTGGAGAGAAAATGTTGCAGGTATAAAGCTTATTTCCTGCAATTCTACACATTTTGTCATGGGGTACAGAGAACTTTTAACTGTTTTAAAGCTCATTATCATTCAATTGTATACATTTTGCCATGTCTAATGTGCATTCGTGTGATATTTGAGTGACTCAAACATTACAACAAAATATGTGGGCTAAAAAACGTTAGCTGACACGGGTTAGTTGATCTGGACATTTCTGGCAAGTTATCAATAGCTCTCTAAGGTACAATATACAATGACTGATATGTCAAGAGGAAAACCCTATTTCAAAATGGCACCTTGTGCATTCTACTATTACAACTTTCAACAGTAAGACTGACTTCCTTTTTTATGATTTTTTTTATTTTGTCACCAGAATAAGACCCTGGATATTTATCTGAAAGGAGCATCAAGCTCATCACCAGCTTGCACTTTCTCCACCCTGTGAAGTTCATCGTAGTTTATTTCATCTGTAGCCGAATAAACTGCATGGTTTCCCGAGTCGTAGGGAGGACGACACACCATATCATCTCGTGACTCCAAGTTTACTTTGTTATGACAGTTATTAYATCAATATTTGCACATAAAGCCAAAACACTTTTGTATACATTGATATAATAACCATCATTAAAACAGCCATTTCTTGCCTAATTAATTTTACCGCCGACACAAAAAGATCCCACCATGTCGAACGAACAAATTSTCTGTCGCCATTTATAAAATTGTACACAAACTTTCTGTTTCCATCACAGCTGTCCTGATTATTTTTTATATGCGGTAACTTTACTCACATAAAAACTGTTGATAGAAGCGTGGTCTTTAGAAAATGCATCCTTATTCTGCCGTTTCCATTAAGGTAACGTGGGGTAACTACTCCAGGTACTTTGGAAAAACGTCCCTTTTCTATGAACATTTCATTAAATAACTAAAACCGTGTAAACTCTAGCCACTTATTTTCCTTCACAGTTTGTTTGGTTAACCATTACCATCATCCACATAACTCTTTTTTTCTAAATAGCAAACGCTGCTTTTTTTGTTCCAGCAATTGTTCTTGGGGGGGCTAGTTACCCCACGTTACCCTACACAAGTTGCAACGTTGCTTTTGTCAAATAAACCTGGGTCAATGGAAAACTACTGTTACTCTTGTTTACTGTGGTAGTGTTTTGTCACCCTTCTTCAACTAGTGTTTAAAACAGTAGTCTGTGTTGGCATTAATAACACATCAGCATGTTGTGCCAAGCTTCCAGCTCTCACACGAAGCCATTCGACTCAGCTGAATGAACAAAGCATAAGAGGGTACACAACCACTGTAGAACAGTTTCAACTTTAGCATGAACGTTGTAGGACACAGTACATACCAATACCATAATAAATACAGAGAAATAGGAAGACATGTAGCTTATAAAGTGTTGACACATGTAACCGATGTGAAATGGCTATCTAGTTAGCGGTGGTGCGCGCTAACAGCCTTTCAATCGGTGACGTCACTTGCTCTGAGACCTTGAAGTAGTGGTTCCCCTTGCTCTGCAAGAGCCGTGGCTTTTGTGGAGCGATGGGTAACGATGCTTCGTGGGTGACTGTTGTTGATGTGTGCAGAGGGTCCCTGGTTCGCGCCCGGGTCGGGGCGAGGTGACGGACTAAAGTTAAAACTGTTACACACACAACATGCTGATACTGTAAATAAGATTCATAAAACAAACATCATGGAGTGTGTGTCAGAGGAGGCTGGTGGGGGGAGCTATAGAAGGATGGGCTCATTGTAATGGCTGGAATGGAATCAATGGAACGGAGTCTAACATGTTGTTTCCATGTGTTTGGAACCATTCCATTGATTCCATTCCAGCCATTACAATGAGCCTGTCCTCCTATAGCGCCTCCTATGGTGTGTGTGTGTGTGTGTGTGTGTCATCCAGGTGAAGTTGTGGTATATGTATCAGTGAGTCATTGTGATTAGTTGGAGTGTGTGTTGGAGTGCCTTGAGCTGATCTATCAACATAACAGTGAATACTGATCTGCATGAGTCAGAACATACATCATTCAGAGTGAGTGTGCTCTGTGATCTTCCGAGATTTCACTCCCTCTTCTCCATGAGAAGTCCACACTGAGTGATACTTCGACCTACTGTTAGGGAGTTGAAATGCAAACGTTTATGTTTTCAAGAGGAATTCAGATAAGCACCAAAAAAATTGTCAAAACTTTTCTGTGACAGTGGTATTCCATCGTGGCGTTCTCTCTGTACATCTATTAACAACACTGGGAACAAAATTACACAAAATGAACACTAAATTCCCATGAATCCTTGCTGCTGTCCTTCCGACGACATCTCCTCGYTTGCCGGCGCTTGGTGGCAACGTCGAAGCATGTGACCATCATGACGTTGGCCTTGCAGAGGTTGACCCTGCTCTCCAGCCTCGCCGTGACAACCTCCAAGGCTTCCAGGTGCTACAGAGAGTCCACCTCAAACGTCTGCCACAGGTCAACTACACAAACGTGAGGTTAATTTTTCTAGCCATCATCTCAAAATAACATGAATGAGGAAGGCCTCTGAGGATCAATATTAGCCACCTAACATAACATATCCTCACCAACACACCAGACAAGCACAGGAGAGAATAAGTTGTTTAAGGGCCACAGTAGGATGGAATATTCTATCTATTAGACTGATTCTATGACAATACCAAGAGTCAATGCAATGGTTGCTGAAAAGAACTCCACAAGATAAATGGTTTAGTACAGTTGCTATTGCATTGGTCACTAATGAAAAGAAGAATGTTCACACACCTTGTAGTGTAAGTCCAGTTGCTAAGAGAAATAAACTGACTAGTTAATTAATGTCTGATGAATCTACAGAAAACACCCACACTCCTGGTTCCATTTCCCTGGCTCCAGCCTGAGGTTCTGTTTGGCCAGCTCCAGTTCTGTCTTCAGGCTGTTGTACTTGGCTCTCATCTCCTCCACCCTCTGCTGACGGTGCTCCAGGAACTTGAGTTTGGCACTGAAGCAAGCTATCCCCTGTTAACAGCAACACAGACATTTAAGGGCAAGGTGAGCTTCGGCTAAATATTTTATCCAACTCAGAGTTTTTCACAACAACAAAACCCAAGTATCCTGGATGTGTCCCAAATGGAACCCTATTCCTAATACATAGTGCACTACTTTTGAACAGAGCACTATGGGCCCTGGTCAAAATGTTTCACTATATACAGTACCAGTCAAAAATGTGRGCACCGCTACTCAATCCGTGGTTTTTCTKAATTTTTKACTATTTTCTATATTGTTGTATAATAGTAGAGACATCAAAACGATGAAATAACACATATAGAACCCTGTAGTAACAAAAAAAGTGATAAACAAATCAAAATACATTTTAGATTCTTCAAAGTAGCCACCCTTTGCCTTGATGACAGCTTTGCACACTCTTGTGAAGCTGGTTGAGAGAATGCCAAGAGTRTGCAAAGCTGTCATCAAGGCAAAGTGTGGCTACTTTGAAGAATCTCAAATATATTTAGATTTGTTTAACACTTTTTTGGTTACTACATGATTCCATGTGTTATTTCATMGTTTTAATGWCTTCACTAATATYCTACAATGTAGAAAATAGTAAAAAGAAAAGAAAAACCCTTAAATGAGTAGGTGTCCAAACTTTTGACTGGTACTGTATATGTAGGGATAGGGTGCCATTTGTGACATATCTTCTGACTATGTTAACCTTAAATTAGAAAATAGTACATTTTCAAAGGCTAGTTCATAATTCTATGTATTTATGAACGTATGTATGTACGGTATGTACAGTGCCKTCAGAAAGTATTCATGCCCCTTGACTTTTTCCACAATTTGTTGTGTTACAGCCTGAATTCAAAAATGTATTTGTCACGTCTGCTCCTGCTCCTCCCCTCCGGCGTACGACGTCGCCAAAGTACTAACCACCGGTCCTGGGATTCATCATTACGCACACCTATCACTCATCATTACGCGCACCTGTTAATCATTATGATTCACACCTGGACTCCATTACCTTCATCATTYCCTCCCCTTTATATGTCACTCTCCCATGTTCACTCACTAGTTGGTATTGTTGTTGTGTATCGGCATTCTGCCTTATGTTAGTGTCATGTTCTTGGTTTGGTTTTATTAAAACGTTGCACCTGCTTCCGACTCACCGCCCCATCATTACAATAGTAAATTGATTTGTTTTCTCAACCACATAATGACAAAGTGAAAACATGTTTTTAGAAATGTTTGCTAATTTATTGAAAATGAAAAACATAGTKTGTAGAATACTTTGTCGAAGCACCTTTGGCAGCAGTTACAGCTATGCGTCTTTCTAGGTAAGTTTCTAAGAGTTTCCACACCTGGATTGTGCAACATTTGCCCATTATTCTTGAAAGAATTCTTCAAGCTCTGTCAAATTGGTTGTTGATTATTGCTGGACATGGAGCTGGTTAGTACCTTCAAGTACCTGGGAACAGTGCTGGACAACAAGTTGATGTTTGAGGAGAACACAGATGCCATCTGTAAAAAGCGACAGCAGAAGTTTTTTCTTTCCTGAGAAAGATTAACTTGTTTAATATCAGCAAGACAGCCAATTACACTGTTTTACAGGAGTTTTATTGAATCCGTACTGATGTTCTMAATGGTGGCCTGGTTTGGCAATCTTAATGTTTGCAACAGAAATAGGTTGGACAGGGTGGTTAAGGCGGACAGCAAGGTCATCGGGGTGCAATAGGCACATCTCTCAGTGACATTCAGAAAGCAAGTGGTGAGGAGAGTAGCTAACAGTAGCTCTCCTCCTAGACTGGCCTGATCACCCCCGCAACGATTTTGCGCTTCTCCCCTCAAGTTGTTGTTTTAGACTTCCCAAACTCAATAGCAACAGATTCAAGAACTCTTTTATCCCACAGGCCATACACTTTTTGAATCTGCACGTGAAATTAAATGTATATATTTTGCTGCACTTTTGCACTATGACTGCTCCTTTTTATTGATTTTAAGATAGCAACCGATCTCAATATTTCATGTTGTGTATATCTGTTGTATTGTTGTCACTGTCAAGGAGTGTGAATACTTTCTGAAGGCACTGTATGTAGTGCACATGGAGATTATGTACATGCTAGTATCATGTAATGCATGCTAAGTTTGCGATTGTGTTTGGCTATTTATGTGTTTGTACACAAACTCAAGAAAAGCCCTGATTTCCCCTGATATACTAAACATGTATCCAAGCCTATCTTTAAACACCAACATCTCGCCCCCTCACCTGTTTGTCTGCTCCTCCTCTCCTCTGCAGCCTCTCCACGTCGTCTAACTCATACACCTTGATCTCGTAGGCCTCTGGGATGTCACTCTCTATCCAGCGAGACCTGGGGGCACTGGCTGACCTCCTGAGAGAGAGGGACGTGTCATGGGAGAGACGCCGCGGGTGGGAGCCTACAGGTCAAGTAGAATGGAATAGAATGGAGTACAGATGTAAGATCTAAATTGGACCTGTATTGTCACAGAAAAATAATCATGCAGCAACAGAATTTGAACGTTTAGTCCATAGTGTTGCTTGTCAGTGGTTAGGCTATTAGCTGGACAAAATGAGGCTACATGAAAATACTGTTAAGGAAAAAAGAGTTGGTTGAGTGCGGTCTTAATGCAAGCATCGGTCTGTGGTGGTAAATAGACGGCTACGAATAACATAGATGAGAACTCTCTTGGTAGATAGTGTGGTCTACACCTTCTCATAAGGTACTATACCTCAGGCGAGCAATACCTTGAGACTTATATAGACATCTTGCACCAGCTGTTCCTGACAAAAAGACACACACCCCCACCCCTCGTCTTACCAGACGTAGCTTCTCTGTTCTTCCGGTGCATTAAATCCCTCCAGCTGTATATTATCCATGTCGTCGTTCAGCCACAACTCTGTGAAACACAAGATATTACAGTTCTTAATGTCCTGTTGGTAGGATATCATAGGTCATCAATTTTATTTTCCAATGATTGCACGTTAGCAAGTAGAATTGATGGCAGTGGGAGTTTACTCGATCGCCTACGGATTCTCAAAAGGCAGCCCGATCTGCGTCCTCTTTTCCTCCATCTTTTCTTCACACAAATGACAGGGATCTGGGCCTGTTCACGGGAGAGCACTATATGTTTCTCGTCGGACTCGTTAAAGGAAAAAGCTTCTTCCAGTTCGTGGTGAGTAATCCTAGTTCTGATGTCCACAAGTTATTTTCGGTCATAGGAGACGGTAACAGCAACATTATGTACAAAATAAGTWAAAAAAATATTACAAACCACACAACAACAAAAAAATACTAAATAGCACAATTGGTTATGGGCATGTAAAACGTCAGCCATTTCTCTTCGACGCCATTTTAACTAGATRACACAGCCACAAAGTCTCCATCTGCTCCTTGTTACATCACACTTCCTCATGATTTTTGGATTGTACCTCACAACCTCCAACACTTGGTCTGGAATGTAATTACATACTAACATGGCTAGTGGCTAACGTTAGCCCGCTTGAACTAGCTACTGAGCTAGCATACGAGTTTGGTAGCACAGAGTAGATCCTCCATATGGCGTTGAGAAGTTTAGAAGRTATCCGGAAATAAGTTAATAAGTATGTAATATCCCAAAAACATAACTATGTTTGTACTTATAGGTAACCAGATTGTGACTGCAACTAAGTTACTAAATCTTTGACCACACTGTGTTGTTACATTGGTGAGTAAAAACTCCTACCCTTCACATGAAGCAACATGCAAAGTTATTAATGGTTGCATCCCAAATGGAACCCTATTCACTATGTAGTGCACTACTTTCAACCAGAGCCCTATGGCCTCTGGTCAAAAGCAGTGCACTATATAGGGAGTAGGGTGCAACCATAGTTTGTGCAGGAGTTCTTCAATCTACAATGTACAGAAATTGAAACCTTTGGCACCGCCCTCTGAGAGCTGCTGTTGGACGTGCAGAGTAAAGAACAGGCTACTGATGGGACTTTTTATAAATGCAGAAAATCACGAATCAAAATAAATGTTATACCACAGTGACTATGCTATTTTTGCGAAGACTATTTGATTTTGAGTTTTGACATAAAAGTGTGTATGTGAAAACTATTTACAAGATGCACACATTCAGTTTTTCTGAACTCACTTCTCTCATGGATAAGAGGGAAGGTTGTGTTACCCGGTGCTGGTACATGTGCAGATCAAATACACCACTGGAACGCTGATTCAGCTGTTTACATGTTCTAATAATTAGAAAGATTGCTCAGAAAACCAGCTGTTTTAATCGCTGTATGCTTACTTCAAGTAAGGCCTAAAGCCGGTTAAGATAAACAGAGTAAGGGGTTTACATGACTAATGCCAATACTCGGCCTTCTGCCATAATCAGGATAATATAAAATTATTAGAGTGCATGTAAACTTACTCAGTCAGTCTTGCCTTTGCCCAAGCTACATTTCTTTCCTGTAATTTAACAGACAACTCATGCGTGAACCAAGGATTAGATCTGTCTTTCACCCGTATCCTTTTGTGCGGTGCATGTTTATCTGCAACAAAGTTAAACAGGGAAATAAAACAATTAAGAGCCTGATCCGAGTCAGTGATAGTTAACCCAACCCAACAGTCACTCAGCCTCAGCTCAGACAAGAAATGTTGCTCATAAAAATTCCTAAAATGTCTTTTTATAACAATGCATGAGCGAGATTTAGGTATCTTAACATCTCTTATGCAGGCTCCTGGACAATGGTCACTGAACTCATTGGCAAATATCCCATTTGCTGTAAACTTTTGAGGGGTATTTGTTAGAATAATATCTAAGAGAGTAGGTTTTTCAGGGTTTTTTAAATTGGATTTAGCATAGTTGGACCGCAGGTCAGACAATTTGTTAAGAGCACATGAGGAGACCGAGGAAGGGCGATAAATTCCCGTTAGTGTCAAATGGGCATTATTACCAAGGCCCACATTTAGGACTAGACATTCAAATTGCTTAGGGACAGGGGTGGTGATGGATACAGAAACAGTCAAGTTGTTCTCTAAAAACATTATATCCAGTCAGAGACAAATCAGAGTCCAGTATAGACTTCTTTAACCAAGATTCAGTTATAACCAGAACGCCCGCCAGATTTACACAATAAAATAAATTATTGAAATCAAAYTTCGAGCATTTACATGAATTACTCAAAGGCCGCAGCTGCGTGAATTCAGATCAGACGGAGTCTCTAATTCGAACATGCCACGTTCAGCCGGTAACCCCCTATTTATTAGAAAATACCATGGGGTTGGCTTGAATTGGAAGAGATACAAGATTGCCTAGAACTGAGCCATTAGGCCTATGCCTAGAATGAGGATGTGGATTAAAACAAGAGTAGAAACCACCTAAGTGATTCAGTAGGGAGGGAGGGACCCTAGGTTTACTCACTCTAATTGAATGAGGTTAAAGGCATCCACATGCTTCCCAGTTCAGTAGAGTTTGTGCAAATACTATGACAACATTTTGTTTTTTTTGACGTTTTTTTTTGACGTTTTTGTTCGTTTTGGACTTTGGTGAGGGTTTTTTCGGCTGTTCGGGGACACACATTTATTTCTGGAGGCAAGCCAAAGTTCGGAGCCGCTGTCTACGCCCCGTCGTCTGTGATTGGTCAACAGTAGGGATTCTCCAATAAATTCTTTGTTCAAATCAAATCAAATTTATTTATATAGCCCTTCTTACATCAGCTGATATCTCAAAGTGCTGTACAGAAACCCAGCCTAAAACCCCAAACAGCAAGCAATGCAGGTGTAGAAGCACGGTGGCTAGGAAAAACTCCCTAGAAAGGCCAGAACCTAGGAAGAAACCTAGAGAGGAACCAGGCTATGAGGGGTGGCCAGTCCTCTTCTGGCTGTGCCGGGTGGAGATTATAACAGAACATGGCCAAGATGTTCAAATGTTCATAAATGACCAGCATGGTCAAATAATAATAATCACAGTAGTTGTCGAGGGTGTAGCAGTCAGCACCTCAGGAGTAAATGTCAGTTGGCTTTTCATAGCCGATCATTAAGAGTATCTCTACCGCTCCTGCTGTCTCTAGAGAGTTGAAAACAGCAGGTCTGGGACAGGTAGCACGTCCGGTGAACAGGTCAGGATTCCATAGCCGCAGGCAGAACAGTTGAAACTGGAGCAGCAGCACGGGGAATGGGGGCAGCAAGGAGTCATCATGCCAGGTAGTCCTGAGGCATGGTCCTAGGGCTCAGATCCTCCGAGAGAGAGAAGAAAGAGAGAAAGAGAGAATTAGAGAGAGCATACTTAAATTCACACAGGACACCGGATAAGACAGGAGAAGTACTCCAGATATAACAAACTGACCCTAGCCCCCCGACACATAAACTACTGCAGCATAAATACTGGAGGCTGAGACAGGAGGGTTCAGGAGACACTGTGGCCCCATCCGATGATACCCCCGGACAGGGCCAAACAGGCAGGATATAACCCCACCCACTTTGCCAAAGCACAGCCGCCACACCACTAGAGGATCCTTCAACCACCAACTTACCATCCTGAGACAAGGCCGAGTATAGCCCACAAAGATCTCCGCCACGGCACAACCCAAGGGGGGGCGCCAACCCAGACAGGAAGATCACGTCAGTGACTCAACCCACTCAAGTGACGCACCCCTCCTAGGGACGGCATGAAAGAGCACCAGTAAGCCAGTAACTCAGCCCCTGTAATAAGGTTAGAGGCAGAGAATCCCAGTGGAGAGAGGGAACCGGCCAGGCGGAGACAGCAAGGGCGGTTCGTTGCTCCAGAGCCTTTCCGTTCACCTTCACACCTCCTGGGCCAGACTACACTCAATCATAGACCCACTGAAGAGATGAGTCTTCAGTAAAGACTTAAAAGTTGAGACCGAGTCTGCGTCTCTCACATGGGTAGGCAGACCATTCCATAAAAATGGAGCTCTATAGGAGAAAGCCCTGCCTCCCAGCTGTTTGCTTAGAAATTCTAGGGACAATTAGGAGGCCTGCGTCTTGTGACCGTAGCGTACGTGTAGGTATGTACGGCAGGACCAAATTGGAAAGATAGTAGGAGCAAGGCCCATGAATGCTTTGTAGGTTAGCAGTAAAACCTTGAAATCAGCCCTTGCCTTAACAGGAAGCCAGTGTAGGGAGGCTAGCACTGGAGTAATATGATCAATTTTTTTGTTCTAGTCAGGATTCTAGCAGCCGTATTTAGCACTAACTGAAGTTTATTTAGTTTTTGTCATTGAACGAGAGATGGACTCGTTTCATGCACATTTTTTCACTGAAAATACTGCACTAAACATCTATGTAGTTAGATGTAAAATTGCGCGACTAAAATCTCTCGGCAAAAACATATGAAGATCCTCCCATGCCACCACTCATAGGAAATAGATGGATGAAGCACCTCCCATGCCACCACTCATAGGAAATAGATGGATGAAGCACCTCCCATGCCACCACTCATAGGAAATAGATGGATGAAGCACCTCCATGCCACCACTCATAGGAAATAGATGGATGAAGATCCTCCCATGCCATCGCTCATAGGAAATAGATGGATTAAGATCCTCCCATGCCATCGCTCATAGGAAATAGATGGATGAAGATCCTCCCATGCCACCACTCATAGGAAATAGATGGATGAAGCACCTCCCATGCCACCACTCATAGGAAATAGATGGATGAAGCACCTCCCATGCCACCGCTCATAGGAAATAGATGGATGGAAGGGATGTATAAAAGAGATACATGAAAGAGATGGATTTGTTCCTTATGTAAAAGGGGTTGTGGTAATAGTCATTTTACTAGGCAAGTCGTCCGGGTTTGGCCGGGGTAGCCCGTCATTGTAAATAAGAATTTGTTCTTAACTGACTTGCCTAGTTAAATAAAGGTTACACAATAGCCACCCTCATATGAGCGTTGGTCATCCTGGCCACATACAGTCATTACTTACCCACTTCACCATGTCCAAAACACAGAATGCAGCCGTCTGCCCGTTGACCACAGAACGGATGACGTCAGGCAGAATACCAACACACACCTCCGCCTGGCAGAGACAAAAAGGAGGGTGAAAAAACGAGAAAAGGAGGGTGAATCCTTCCATTCATCCACCTTAGCATTTAACCTGCTGTTTAAAACACTAATAAAATGAACGCTAAGAAGAATGAATTCATAAAATGCTCTGCTCTGGCTGAATGAGCTCGATCCATCGAACACTAACACACACTGCTAGGAAAGGAAAGAGGCTGAGAGTCTAAGACATAGCGATGGCTATCTGGAWACTGCATCTTATGTCCCATCAGTTTTCAGGTCATCAGACAGAGATAACAATCCAACCATACTGTACCCACAGACCTGGGTTGACTCTGGGGGGTAGGCTGCGTCAAAGACATATGCCTTAGAGGGACCGGTGGCTGCTCCAGAGTGTGTCGGTTTAGAGTTGAAATGTAGCTGTTGATTGTGGGTGGTAGCTGGGTCCATCATGGTGACCCTTCTTTTAGCTGGGTCCACTCTGAGAATGGGTGGCTGGGGAGGGGGTACGGGGGGAGAGGTGCAAACTCGCAGCACCACTTTGACCTGTAGGGAGAGAATAAAATWATTTTTCGGGGGGACTATTGGGAGCTGGGATTAATTGATGTTGGACACAGGAGGGAAATGATAGATCTACAGTATGCATGAAGTTTCTCTCCGTCATGTAAAGTGATAACTTGAGACTCCATTATCCAACTTGAATAATGGAGACTCAACTTGAATAATTTATTTTCTAAAAGGATTTGTAGAGTTTTTAGCATAACAGGTCAAGCTCAAAGTCAAGAGCTACAGGTAACTATGTTGAGATTATTTTCTAATTAGGTTGCTTTAGTAAAAACTAAGAGTACTTAAAGAGGCAAGCAGCAGTTGTTACATCCATTTTTGGACTTTTGTAAATTAATGATATGTAACCATTGATTCTTGAAGATTATACTGTAAATATTATACTGTAAATAAATGCCTCATGAGCTTAGTTCAACTGTTATACTCCATCAGAACACAAAATAAGCTTGTTTTACTCCAATGTTTGTAAACAAGGTAAACGTAAACAAACACTGAATAGCCTAAAAACATGGTTAAGACTATCATTTTGATATCATGGATGGTCAGTCCTTGCATCCAGCCCCATCCCTCAACTTTGTACTGAAACAGGGGTCGGGAGGACGCTTTGTTATTGTTTCAACTGCTGATTTAAATATTCCATATGGGAAAAACACCAGTAAAAACGTATTCTTCAAACGAGAAAACCGATAGAACCAAAAAGGCATAAAAATCCATGCATTATTAAACTATCTAAATCCTAGACAATAACACCTAAAGCATCAGATGGGATTGTAGAATAGTCAAAGTAGCTGTCGATATGGGTCACAGGCAGGATCCCTATTAAAGCAGGTAGGAAATGACAGACACATCACCATTAACCCTACCAGTCTCCCAGATTTCCTGATTCTATTCGCTTCTATCCACTGCTTTTTATATGTTTCCTTTGAAATTGGTGTAAGAAGACGTTAAGCTAACGGAAAAGGGATTTAGCACGGCTAGGCATCCGAGGAGAGATTTCAAACGTTACTCTGGTGAATAGTATGAAATASGTAGGCAGCGTATTTCCACAGCGCTGGACCCCTGCTGTTCACGAGATGGTGTCTCTTTCATACTAACTTGGTTAAAAGACTCCCGGGTGGCGCAGTGGTCTAGGGCACTGCATCGCAGAGGCTCTGTCGCAGCCGGCCGCGACCGGGAGGTCCGAGGGGCGACGCACAATTGGCATAGCGTCGTCCGGGTTAGGAGGGGTTTGTCTCATCGCGCACTAGCGACTCCTGTGGCGGGCCGGTCGCAGTGCGGGCTAACCAGGTCGCCAGGTGCACGGTGTTTCCTCCGACACATTGGTGCGGCTGGCTTCCGGGTTGGATGCGCGCTGTGTTAAGAAGCAGTGCGGCTTGGTTGGGTTGTGTTTCGGAGGACGCATGGCTTTCGACCTTCGTCTCTCCGGAGCCCGTATGGGAGTTGTAGCGATGAGACAAGATAGTACTACTAACAACTGGATACCACGAAATTGGGGAGAAAAGGGGGTCAAAATTTAAAAATAAAATAAAACTTGGTTAAAAGAGAAGTATTTTGAGCAAAACCTGTATTAACAGTTAAAAAGCTACACATTGGTGGTGGATGAGGTGTTTATGTACTATAAAGCATTGAGATCCTATAATTCGGTGACATGATTCTATGTGTAATTGTATGCTGTAAAGTGTGAACAATGACTTTGAGCATCTGTAAAAGCACTACATACCTCCAATCAATGATCAATTATTATGAATTCATTACATCCTATATATCCTGAGTAAGAATGCTATGTTAACTGATTTCCACAGGTCCAGAGATGAACTCAGGAACACTGTGGATTTAAAGGCTCTAGGAGGTTTTATGTTCAGTTAGCTAAGACCCCAACAGCCACCTCACTAAGATCCCTCTGAGGTCTGACTCTGCACATGGGAAGGAACAGAACCTCACAGAATCACTACATGAAGACAATGAACCACATAATAATGCTAAATGAACTTAACTGAACTTATAAAACCTCTCTATCTCGCTCTTATAAAAGCTGTCAAGTGTGATTTACTTGATATCACAAAGCAGCACTTTAGGGCTGCATGATGTAATATCTGAGCATTGATTATGATGAATCGTAATAAAAGCCAGTGATGGGAGCTAGTCAGTCTGCTATCTGTTGGATGGAGGCTTGCTTTGTAACTCCTTCCCTGCAGAACAGATACAGGCGTCCCTAACTCTATTCTATTGACCTTGTGTCGCGTTCTAATTATGGGGGCTGAATCATTCAAGAAGCCATTTACTGAGAGAGAGAGCGAGAGAGAGAGAGAGAGAGAGAGAGAGAGAGAAAGATTCTCCCTGCGTTGTTCTGGGCTGAGTGCAAAATTAACCTCTCTCTCAATGTCAACAAAACGAAGGAACTGATCATGGACTTCAGGAAACAGCAGAGGGACCACGCACCCATCAACATCAATGGGGCAGCAGTGGAGAAAATGAAAAGCTTCATGTTCTTCGGTGTATACATCACTGACAATCTGAAATGATCCGCATTAGCGCCTCTTCAACCTCAGGAGGCTGAAGAAATTAATCTTAGGCACTTGAGCCACGGCCTGTTCACCCCGCTGCCATCCAGAAGGGGAGGTACGTACAGGTGCATCAAAGCAGGGACCGAGAGTGTAACGCTTGTCGTGGTTGGAAGAAGAGGAGGACCAATGCGCAGCGTGGTAAGTGTCCATATTGTTTTAATACGAATAATGAACACTGAACAAAAACAAKAAAACGACAAACGAACACTCCTGTACGGKGAAACAGAAACACAGAACAGAAAATAATCACCCACAAAACACAATGAAAAACAGGCTACCTAAATATGGCTCCCAATCAGAGACAACGACTGACACCTGCCTCTGATTGAGAACCATACTAGGCCCAACACATAGAAATCTACCAACAGAACAAAACATAGAAAAACAACRTAGAATGCCCACCCCAACTCACGCCCTGACCAAACTAAAATAAGGACATAACAAAGGAACTAAGGTTAGAACGTGACAGTACGGCGGCTCAGGACAGACGGGCGGCTCAGGACAGACGGGCGGCTCTGGCAGCTCAGACGGGAGCACCTGTAGGGAGGAGACGGAGAGACAGCCTGGTGCGTGGGGCTGCCACAGGACCCACCAGACTGGGCTGTGGGCTGTGGGGGAGCACTGGAGCTCTGGTGGGCAGCCTTGGCACCACTCCCCCAGGCTGGATGACTACTCGGACTAGCCCGGACCCTCCAGAGTGCAGGCACAGGTTGAACCGGGCTGTGGGTGAGCACTGGAGATCTGGTGCATACTACGCGCACCTCCCCCTTAGGCTCAATTCCCATATTCGCCCGGCACGAGCGGAGCGCAGGCATAGGACACAAGGCACCCTCCCTGCACCCTCCCAGACACGCTGAGCAGGCACAATACGCCCTGGCTGGATGCCCACACTCGCATGACACTTTCGGGGGGCTGTCCTATAGCGCACCGGGCTATGGGCGAGTACTGGCGACACCGTGCGCTTAACCGCATAACGCGGTGCCTGACCAGTAACGCGACCAGTAACGCGCTTTTCAGAGAGACTGAAAAGCAGCTTCTATCTAAAGGCCATCAGACTGTTAAATAGTCACCACTAGCCGGCCTCCGCACAGTATCCTGCCCTGAAATTAGTCTCTGTTACTAGCCGGCTACCACCCGGTACTCTACCCTGCACCTTAGAGGCTGCTGCCCCATGTACATAGTCTCTGTTACTAGCTGGCTACCACCCGGTACTCTACCCTGCACCTTAGAGACTGCTGCCCTATGTACATAGACATGGAACACTGGTCATTTTAATCATGTTTACATACTTTTCTACCCACTTCATATGTATATACTGTATTCTAGTCAAGGCCTATACTATTTAACTATTGCTGTACATATACAATTATGTCCTACATATCCTACATATATACTAAATATTATATTTATATACTGTACATAATGTCTATACATCCCATAATATACATATATATTTATACTCCGGACTCCGACATAGCTCGTCCTAATATTTCTTAATTCCATAGTTTTACTTTTTAGATTTCAGTGTATAGTTGTGTATTGTTAGATATTACTGCACTATTGGAGCTAGGAACACAAGAATTTTGCTACACCTGCAATAATATCTAAATATGTGTATGCGACCAATAAAATGGGATTTGATTTGCAGGTGGGATGGGATGAGATGGGATGAGATGAAATGGGATGGAATGTGATAAGATGGGATGTGATGAGATGAGATGTGATGAGGTGGGACCCAGGCCTGTTATCTGTAACTCTAGACCAGCCGCAGCAGACCGTCTGTGAAATGCGAGGTAACCATATTGATTTCCTCTACAGTAGGCTATACCCCAGAGGGGGAGAGCAGAAACTGAAAGGGCGTTAGCACCATATTGTATGATAAAGATGGAGGTAGCACTATGAGTGCTGATATAGGATCTTCCTCACTTTATGACTCTGGAAACACTTCTAAGCAAATGGTTGTGGGATAACAATGTATTTATTCATTTGTTTGTTTGTTTATTTATTAAAAGTTTTAATTAAACATGCATTTTAACATTTATTTAGTCAGGTAAGTAATTGAGAACAAATTATCTTTTGCAATAATGACCTGGTTGGTCAAAACTGAGGTAAACCAATGAGTACAGTTGGTTACCTTGCCGACATTAGGTGCATCTTTGACTCTGTTGGCAGCTTGAAGCAGGCAGGTGGGGATTGGGGGTGGAGACCTCTGGATGATGCCCCTGTAGCAGGTGGTGTAATGGGGGGGAGGACGTTTGGCCCTTCCTCCTCGACGTCAGGCTCATTTTCTGAGCTACCCTGTGGAAAGACAGGATTTGGATCTTTCAAAAACACAGTAGGTACATTCTCAATGATGATTGAGAAACAGATTAATTATGTAATTTTTTTAATCATCATTCATTTAAAAAATACCTGAAGGAACCAATGTTTACTCTGTAGACATCTAACTGACCAGCTTTACACAYACAGTACCTGACCAGAAAGGACAAGGTTGCAGAAGCCATTAGACTGATCTGAACCGGTACAGTCTCACTCTGTCCCTCTGAGAAGTTCTCTGAAAACTGTGGAGAGAAGGATCCTCTTTAGGTTTAGAATATACATTGCCTTGTTTTCCAGTCTGTTCGGGCTATTAGCCAACTCCTCTTTGTGATCGTTCAATATGTTGCCAAAGTATGGCTTGGCAATGATAGAAGTCGGCTGGTATGGGACCAGGCTAGATTAGTCAGAGGGTTAAAAGGAGCATTTTGTCTAATAACAACTGAGATCCAAGATACCAGCTCACAGAGTAGAACTAAGGCAATGAGACCAAGAGTAGTTCTTCAGTGGTTCATCTGTAGATGTGAAAGCACATTGRGTTAACGGGACATTCATCATATAGCTCTACTCATAGATCAATAGTGTCACACATACTGTAGATAGTTCCAGGGTTGAATGGAGACTTGACTCAGACATTCAGACTCAGAGCCCCGTCCTCTGAACGTACTGCATCTCACTATTACACACCACATACTCCCGAGGCAGAGGATGTGTGTGAAGAATCCCACTCTGAACTCAACGCTGCTTTCCCTTCCCTACAGTCCTGGTTGGGTTGGGTTGGGTTGGGTTGGTGTGTGTGTGTGTGTGTGTGTGTGTGTGTGTGTGTGTGTGTGTGTGTGTGTGTGTGTTGTGGTGTGTGTTGTGTGTGTGTGTGTGTGTGTGTTAAGTAAAAATACCAATTAGTGCCATGAGGGACCCTGGGCATGACTGACATGTGGAATGAGATGTTAGGGGGGCACTGGGTAAAGTTAAGTTCTCCACTACTTTTTTGTTTGTACCCTTCCCCATTGCACTGATGGAGATATAGTCTGAGTCCCAAATGACACCCTATAAGCCTCTCTGTCTGAACAAAGATACTATAATACCTACTAAAGGCTCCTCAAATGCTTTCCATCCATCCACTCCCCTTCTCTCCTCTCCTCCTCTCCTCTTCTCTCCTATCATCTCCTCTAAAACCCTTTCCTCTGCTCTCCTCTCTCCCCTCCTTCCCCTCCTATCCTCTTCCCTCCTCTCCTCTCCTCTTCCCTCCTCTCCTCTAAAACCCTTTCCTTGCTCTCCTCTTCCCTCCTCTCCTCATCCCTCCTCTCCTCATCCCTCCTCTCCTATCCCTCCTCTTCTCTTCCCTCCTATTCTCTTCCTCCTCTTCTCTTCCCTCCTCTCCTCTCACCCCCTTTCCTCTGTCCTCCTCATCCTCCTCTCTCTCATCGCTCCTCTCCCTCCTCTCCCTCCTTTGGCTGCACTCCTCTCCCCCCTTCCTCTCTCTCCTCTTCCCTCCTCTCCTCTTCCCTCCTCTTTCTCCTCTCCTCTCCCTCCTCTTCCTCCCTCCTCTCCTCCTCTTCCTCCTCTCTCTCTCCTCCTCTTCCCTCCTTTCCTCTCCTCTCCTCTTCCCTCCTCTCTACCCGTCTCTCCCACTTTCCTCTGCTTTCCTCTCCTCATCTCTCCTCTTGTTTCCTCCTCTCTCTTCTCCTCTTGTTCTCCTCCTCTTCCCTCCTCTCTTCTCCTCTTCCCTCCCCTTCTCCTCTTCCCTCACTTCTCCTACACTTGCTTCTCCTCCTGTTTCTCCTCCTCTTCTCTTCCCCTCCTCTCTTCTCCTCCTCCTCCTCTCTTCTCCTCTTCCCTTCTTTCTTCTCCTCTTCCCTTCTCCTCTTCCCCTCCGCTCTTCTCTTCCCCCCTTTCCTCTCCTCCTCTCCTCCTCATCACAGGCCAACAGTGACAACACTTTCTATAAGGGCATTATCTCCTCAGGCCTTACAGATAGCTACGCCCATAAAAGGATGTGCAAGCAGAGGATACTGTATGTCATGATTTACTCCGTTATAGCCGTATCCTCCATTAGGATCTATAATACAGTGCATTCAGAAAGTATTCAGACCCCTTGACTTTTTCCAAATTTTGTTACATTACAGCCTTATTCTAAAATTGATAMAAATATTTTTTTACTCATCAATCTACACACAATACCCCATAATATATATTTCAGTTTTTATTTTTAATACATTAGCAGAAATGTTAAATACAACTGTTTTTTCTTTGTCATTATGGGGTATTGTGTGTGGATTGATCAGGAAAACAAACAATTTGTTAAATTTTAGAACAAGGCTGTAAAGTAACAAAATCTGAGATCTGGGATCTGAATACTTTCTGAATGAACTGTAAGTATAACGGCGGGTACTTCAGTTGTCGGCGCGACATCTTGATATACAGCTTGTAGGTTGTTAGATGTACAGTCCCTCTACCTGGTGGGGGATGTGTCACGACATTGTCTTGATATACAGCTTGTAGGTTGTTAGATGTACAGTCCCTCTACCTGGTGGGGGATGTGTCACGACATTGTCTTGATATACAGCTTGTAGGTTGTTAGATGTACAGTCCCTCTACCTGGTGGGGGATGTGTCACGACATTGTCTTGATATACAGCTTGTAGGCTGTTAGATGTACAGTCCCTCTACCTGGTGGGGGATGTGTCACGACATTGTCTTGATATACAGCTTGTAGGCTGTTAGATGTACAGTCCCTCTACCTGGTGGGGGATGTGTCACGACATTGTCTTGATATACAGCTTGTAGGCTGTTAGATGTACAGTCCCTCTACCTGGTGGGGGATGTGTCACGACATTGTCTTGATATACAGCTTGTAGGTTGTTAGATGTACAGTCCCTCTACCTGGTGGGGGATGTGTCACGACATTGTCTTGATATACAGCTTGTAGGYTGTTAGATGTACAGTCCCTCTACCTGGTGGGGGATGTGTCACGACATTGTCTTGATATGGTTGATATAGTCTCCATTAGCATCCGTAATAATGAAAGCTACAACCATATCAGAGCAATGTCACGATATGCAGCTTATAGGCTTTAGATGTGGACTGTACAGTACCTGGTAGGGGAAGATGGTGACTCCATTATTGCTTGACATTGATATGGCGGAGGCCAGGTGCTGCTGCTCCTCAAGCCATCTATCTCTCCCAGAGGAGGGCTTCAAGACCCTCTTCGGGTGTGTCTTGGGGGAGATCCAGGGGAGGGCTTGGCAGGGGAGCTCTGGCTCCTTGAAGAGGCTGAGAGGTGGGGGCTAGACTGTGCTGTTTTGGTGGAGATAGATCCAGGAAGGGGTTTGGCGATAGGTGGAGTGGCCCACTTGGCACGCTCCTCCCTGGCTAGGATCAGGTGGATGGCCTCCCGCTTCAACTGGATCAGGTGGGCACCGCAGACGTCACAACCACTCTGCACTTCTTCCACAGCCCAGACACCTATGGTAGTGCTGTGGGCTTGGAGGTTGCCGTGGAGATAGGCTGACAAGGTTGAGTCCTATAGAGTGAGTGTAAAGGGGATGTATAATATGGTTCTGCATTGCAATGCATTGAGTCTAATTAAATAACAAAAACTACAAACAAAGTGAATTACAAAAGTGGGTAACTTTGATAATTGATCGTCATTAAAGACTGAAATGTACACTGATTTCCAGAATCAATCATTATAATTTTACATTTTACATTTATTGAACATATAAAACATACAATCTACTTGCAGTGAAGCCTCTCAACATCTACATCACATTAGTCATCTAACAGACTCCCATCTTCAGCGACCCACAGAAGCAACCAGGGTCAACTCCCTGCTCAAGGGCACGTCGACAGATCTCCCACAAGATCAAAAATGGGGACCCG
>NC_036854.1:2150505-2207183 GCF_002910315.2 Salvelinus sp. IW2-2015
AATTCCAAAACCATCAGTCAGATCAGGGGTCTAACTTTACCTCCATTTATTTGCTCAGGTTCTCAACAGTTACAAATCAAACACAAAAAGTCTACTGCGTTCATGCCCAGAGCAGGGAGGCTTTGAAGTTTTCATCAACATTAAAATCTTTGCTTCGTGCATACTGTACAGAATGTCTGCAGATTGGGAGGAGGGGGTTCTTGGCTGTTTATAGCTGCTCGTGAAGTAGTCAGGAAGCACAGGGTTTAGCCCGAATGATTAGTGTTTGGTCATAAGGTGCGTGGACCTTAGCAGTGTTCAGGATGGTTGTTTGCCTGAGGACCACTCGAATCTTATTGACTATATACAATGGTTTTAGGTTGAAGTTGTATAGGGCTGGTGAACTAGCGAAAGAGAAACTAAAATGTTCTCAACGGAAAATGAAACTGAAATATGACGGACAGGCTGACTGCGTGAGTTTTGTCCGGTGATCGTGTACTTGCTCTTCTGCCTCTTGTAAGTTCCTTTTCAGGCAAAATACTGTGGTCTTTACTGTGTTGCGTAAGTGTCAGATTTGAACTATCTTATTGAAACCTAGTCATAGGAAGTCCTCTAAATTATGCCATGTGAACTTGTTAAATCTTATCACTCCGTGATCTAAGCACAGTTTGAAGGCACTCCAGCGGTGAGGTCAGCGTTTTAACTGCTTCCAGTCACTGCATCTTATGGCTTTAATTTGTGAAGGGGGGAGAAAGGAGGAAGTTAAGTTTCGGATGAGGTTTACAAGGTCGGTTGAAAATCCCAGACTTTGCAAAAAACCTTGGGGTCTTGGTAGAGCATTTAAGACTCTGAGAAACGTGATGAATTGGTAGCTCTTATTAGAAATACCCTGTTTTGTTTTCCTGACACTCCATCACAAACCCATTAATTGAGCATGGATATAGAACATCGGAGATGCTAGCCTATAAACAGAGATTTTATCGTGTGTCTGAGGAGAAGAGATTGAAACTGAAACAGAGGTGCAGTATATGTTTGGACAATGGTATTGCGGAGCCATGTTGTTCAAATTGGCTTCACCCTGTCTTTTGGTCAAAAGTCTGATTCCACTTTCAGACCTTGCACTGATTATAGAAAAGTTAACAATGTTACTAAAGCAGACCTTTACCTCTTCCTAGGATGGAGGACTGTATTGAATCAAGTTGGGTCAGGACAAGTATGTTAGCAATTTGATCTTTTAAGGGATATTGGCAAGTACACCTTACAAAGAGCTTGTGAGATTGCTGCCTTTATAATCATCTGGTTTGTTCTCTTATAAAGTGATGCTTTCGGCTTGCGGAATGCTCCAGCCACTTCAGAGGCTATGAATCGGGTGGTCTCAGGTCTGGAAGGGTGTGCGTGTATTTGGACTGGTCGTCTACTCAGATTGCTGGGAGGAGCATGTTCGGAGAGTGCAAGCCCTGTTTGAAAGACTGGTGTGGGCCAGGTTGACTATTAACTTGGCAAAATGTGAGTTTGCCAAAGCCACAGTCACATACCTAGGCAAGGTTGTTGGTCAGGGATTTGTCTGTCCCGTGGAAGCCAAGGTTCAGGCTGTGAAGCAGTTTCCACAGCCCTCTACAAAGAAAGAACTGATGCGCTTCCTGGGAATGGGGGGTACTACCGTGCTTTTTGTAAAACTTTTCGGTAGTAGTGTCCCCCTGACCAATCTGTTAAAGGCCAAGGCTGAATTTATCTGGTCCACCCAGTGTCAAGAGGCATTTGATGCAGTTAAGGCTCTTTTGTGTTTGGCACCTGTGTTGGCAGCACAAATTTTGGGAAACCTTTCAAATTGCAGGTAGACGCCAGTCAAATCGGTGCTGGGGCTGTGCTTCTCCAGGAGAATGACAACAAGGTTGAGTGTCCAGTCAGTTTCTTCTCCGGAAATTTAATAAGTATCAGAAAAACTATTCTGTAATTGAAAAGGAGGCTTTAGGTCTCATTTGGGCTTTACAGCACTTCGAGGTCTATGTTGGTTCTGGTTTGACCCCTTTAACTGTGTTCACTGACCACAACCCACTGGTTTTTCTGAGGTCCCTGCAAAACCCAACCAGCGCCTGATGCGTTGGGCTTTGTTTTTGCAACCATTCAACCTTGATATTAGGCACATTAAGGGTAAGGATAATATCATTGCTGATGCTCTGTCCCGTGCTCCTTTAACCTAGCTTGTACCTTTTCTCTGTTGACCCCTACGGGCTGTCTGTGCTCTTTTTCTCTTAAATTGCTCCCCAGGTACCAGGGCTGCCGAGTTTGAGGGGCGGACAGTCGGCTGGGGACACGGGGCTACTGCTAGGAGCCGGGATTATTATTTTTTTGTTTGTTTTTGGGGAAATTTGAATTATTTTGAATATGTTGGAGGAAGTTGGGTTGAGGGTGGGACCCTCATTTTAAGGGGGGGGTGTCACGGCTCCCTCTGCAGTGCAGGGGGCGTTCCTCCTGCAGGCAGAGGAGGGTCGTGAGTGATTGGAGCCCCTGGGCTCAGGGTATAAAACTGTCACTAATCACTTCTTCTCTCTCTCTCTGCTCCTCCAGGTATGCTCATGATTTGTTTGTTCCTTTGTAGTTTTGCATAGTTTTCACTCAGTCATGTTCACACACACATATTCACGCATCCATGCACTTTACATACACCTTACATCATGATACTTCCACACCTCATTCCTTTTTCTTAGTTTAAGTTAATAGTTTGTTTATAATAAAGAACACTTTTAATTGGCCTATACCTGTTGTTCGTGTCCCCTCATTTGTCACAGGCTATGAGCCGGCTTGTGACACAAGATTCAAGACTTCGCCTTTCAGCTTAAAATTTTTGAAATGGGGGTTTCACTGGTTTACCATGGAATCGGTACATCAAAAATATCTACCCAACTATTTTGCAATCTGTATGGCACAGCAGTCAACATCCTGGTCCTCAAATGAAGCTGGTATACTTTCCTATTTATGCTATTTTTATTTCTCTGCCAGTTTTGATCTTTTATATTAGGCATACAGACCAGTTCCCTACCTCCGCACACTGCCACCTGCCTCCTCCATTTTTGGGGTAATGCTGGTTGTAATCTTGGATTGAGCAGACCTTCCCATACAATTCTGAGACATAACTCTACAATTCTAATTTACAATATCATTTAAAAACAAAATACCCTTTCCAAACATATTTTCCTTCTGTGTCCTTGTACTCCCTTAACTTCCGTTCCAAGACTTCTCTCCCACAAGCTGCTAACGTCAATGAACCACATTCTGCGTCCCAGACTACTGTACTATTGCATAAAACAAAGTCAACCAGAAAAATGCAGATGTGCCCAAACAAACTCCAACCCAAAAGCTGAGCCATCAGAGACCTGGTCCCAGACCTGTTTGGGCTGTATAGACAACCTCTGGTGTTTTGTTTCTCATAGCAAAAAGACAAACAAATCTGGAACCATGCAAAACAACGACCATAGGAGTTGGCTAAACAGCACAAACAGATTTCGGACCAGGCTGTCAGAGACCCGTTTTCCTACCTAAATATTTAAGGAAGTATTTTCTTTCTGATTCATAACAGGACAGATCTTATCATGGCTCTGGGCTGGAAGTCAATACACTACAAGGAGCCATTATCAGATTTCTACTGACTGACTCTGTCTGAACAATGAGGTATTCTCTCCACATATAAATGGCCTATGGTTTATTTTAAAACATCCTATTTTATGTCATGTCCCTCTCTGTAGGAGAGGTAAGCAAATGTTTTATTTTGCCTCTGGTGATGAGGTTAGAGGGACTATAGAGTGAATCAGCTCACTCTAGGGATATCCTCTATGAGTCTGCTCAATGACTAGAATTGTTGGCTGCTACAAATAAAACAATCTAAATCAGAAAAAAAATGTCTAAGTATGTGACACTTAATTTTGATTAGGCTTTGTCAAATGTCTGGCACATCCTCAAATGTCTGGCACATCCTCAAATGTCTGGCACATCCTCAAATGTCTGGCACATCCTCAAATGTCTGGCACATCCCTCAAATGTCTGCACATTCCCTCCAAAGCCACCATTTATATGACATTTCAATTCAAAACCCTCTTAAATTGTTTCCCCGTGGATTGTATATAAAGGTACGAGGACCCGCCAAAAGTTGGACATACTGACTCATTCAGGGGTTTTTCTTTATTTTACTATTTTCTACATTTACCAATAATAGTGAAGACATCAAAACTATGAAATAACACTATTGGAATCAATGTGTAACCAAAAAAATGCTAAACGAAATCAAATATATTTTAAGATTTTAGAGTCTTCCAAAGTAGGCAACCTTTCCTGATGACAGCTTTTGCACACTCTTGGCATTCTCCAACCAGCGTCATGAGGAATGCTTTTCCAACCCAGTCTTGAAGAGTTTCCCACATATGTGAGCAACTAGTTTGGTGCTTTTCCTTCACTCTGCCGCGTCAACTCAATCCAAAACATCTCAATTGGGAGGCCAGGTCCATCTGCTGCAGCACTCCATCACTCTCTTCTTGGTCAAATAGGCCTACACAGCCTGAGGTGTGTTTTGTGTCATTGTCTGTTGAAAAACAAATGATAGTCCCACTAGAGCAAACCAGATGGGATGGCGTATCGCTGCAGAATGCTGTGGTACCATGCTGTTAAGTGTGCCTTGAATTCTAAATAAATCACTGACAGTGTCACCAGCAAAGCACCCCTACACCATCACACCTCCTCCATGCTTCACGGTGGGAACCCACACATGCAGAGATCATCCGTTCACCTTACTCTGTTCTCACAAAGACACGGCGATTGAACCAAAAATCTCACATTTCACCCGTCTAAGTTCCGTTGCTCATGTTTTATTGGCCCAAGAAACACTTGTCCTTTAGTAGTAGTTTCTTTGTCAACAATTCGACCATGAAGGCCTATTCACGCCGTCTCCTCTGAACAAGTTGATGTTGAGATGTGTCTGTTAGTTGAACTCTGTGAAGCAGGATTATTTGGCTGCAATTTCTGAGGCTGGTAACCCTGATAAACTTATCCTCTGCAGCAAGGGAACCTCTTCGTTCCTTTGGCAGTCCTCGTGAAGCCAGTTTCATCATAACGCTTGATGTTTTGCGACTGCACTTGAGAAACTTTCTTGAAATGTTCCATATTTCCTGACCTTCATTTCTTAAAGCAATGACAGACTGACGTTTGTTCTTTGCTTATTTGAGCTGTTCTGCCATAATACGAACATGTCTTTTACCAAATAGGGCTATCTTCTGTATACCACCCCTAACTTGTCACAAGACAACTGATTTGCTCAAACGCATTAAGAAGGAAAGAAATTCCACAAATTCACTTTTAACAAGGCACACCTGTTAATTGAAATGCATTCCAGATGACTACCTCATAAAGCTTGTTGACAGAATGCCAAAAGTGTGCAAAGCTGTCATCAAGGCAAAGGGTGGCTACTTTGAAGAATCTCAAGTATAAAATATATTTTGATTTGTTTAACACTTTTTTGGTTACTACATGATTCCATATGTATTATTTCATAGGTTTGACATCTTTACTATTACTCTACAATGTAGAAAATAGCTAAAATAAAGAAAAACCCTTGAATGAGTAGGTGTGTCCAAACTTTTGACTGGTACTGTATAATGTATCACTACAATGTATACTCCTGCTTACTACATAGAACACATTTCCAGAGAAAGTGATGCAGTGATCAGCTTACCTTGCATGAGATATATTGAGGAATGACAAGGCTCAGTGCCTGTCTCTTCAGTGCAGCCACAGTCACGGTGCAATGCTCACAAATAACTTTTCTGGATCCGACGCAAGCTCCCGCCAGAGACGTCCTGGATAGGACATCTGTCCTCGGACACAGAGCTCCATGAGGGTTGGTGTTGGATCCTGCACCTTCTGGAGAGGGGCGGTCTGTTGATTTCCAGTCCTCCTGCAATACTGTACCGCTCACAGTCTGAGTCTCAGAGTAGAATCTGGTTGATTTACATTGAGGAGCATCTGTTGTCTGTGAAATATACACAAATACCACCTTAATAAACTGCAGGCAAGAAAACAAACATGACTACACTCTTAGAAAAAAGAGTTGAAAATGGGTGTTTCGGCTGTCCCCATTTGGGAACCCTTTTTGCTTCCAGGTAGAACCCTTTTGAGTTCCATGTAGAATCCTCTGTGGAAAAGGTTCTACATTAAATCCAAAAGGGCTCTACCTGGAACCCAAAAAGGTTCCTCAAAGGTTTATCCTATGGTGACAGCAGAAGTATCCTTTTAGGTTCGAGATAGCACCTTTTTTCTGTGTACCATGATATCATCATAACATAAATTCAACCTAATGTTTTCAAAGCATATTAGTCGTCAAATAATAAGTACATACTTAGGCTGTGGGTTGCACAGTTCTATCTAAACAACGTAAGATAAATACTGAATATTTTAAAAATTATTATAATATTAAATCAAGTGTCCTTTAATCAATACCTTCGGTTCGCTGCTGTGGGACATCTCTCCTTCTCCCCCCGAGTGAGAGATGCCATAGCAAAAGGTTGTGGACTATAACGGAAAATGTAACAAAGGCAAAAACAAGGATAAAGGATATGCTGTCTACTTTAGTCAGTGCTGGGTTTTTTTTGTACATGGGTAAAAAAATAAATAAAGGAAAGATATTAAGCAATTATGTTATTCTAACCCAGTATTCGAACTTGCACGTCTTGTCATGTTGAGCTAGTGGTGGCGGTGTGAATGAAGGTGCGTGTAATGTCAGAGCGCATCAAGAGGGAGAGCGCTCCCACACAACTACTGATTGCTTTTCTTTGTGCATTCCCCTCGTTGTCCACATGGAGGCAGTGAAGTGCAAACTATAAACACAGCTAGAACGATAAGCCAGATATTTCACCAGATGTAAAAATGTGAAGCATCCGGTTGGCGTTTCCACTCACTACCAAATATGGTGATGAGAGGAATATCACTGGCCGGTCGAGAAGATGGAGCGAGATGGACTTTGGCCAATATTCTGCTAATTTTCTTATCGATGAAACAATTGATTTCGATAGTTTTCTGTTTCCAAAACTAGAATCTGAAACAAAGAGAGTGGACTACGTTTTGTAGACTTTACCCTTTGCCAAAGTTTCAAAAAAATTGCGTTGTTTAGGAGTGCAATGTCAAATTGAGTTATTGCACACGCGCACTTTGCAGAGTAGGTGTTCCTTAACGGAAATATGCCAAAGACAATGCCATTAGGTTCGCACTAGCTTGTGCTTGACTCTGCCCACCTCCTTGCGTGGTCTGACCGCTATGGTTAATTTGCTCCCATTGGAAACGACAGGCTCTGGTCTGTCTTGGGTTAGTTATAAAACATCTTTGCTATAAACGTGGCACTCTAGTTTGTGGTCTGTATGTGAAATAATCCGATTTCATGTCGAACGGTTTGTGCCTAACATAATGCTTGTTTAGATATTATAGGACATGTTTTCAAATTAGAAGAGAAGTTATGTAAGTGTGTCTTGAGGACATTCCATGAACCAGGGCTGTGTTCAGTACATAAAAACACGAGGAGGCTGGTGGTCGGATAGAACGGAGTCAAACATGTGGTTTCCATACGTTTGATGTGTTTGATACCTTTCCAGGTACTCCATTCCAGCCATTACAATGGGCCCGTCCTCCTATAGCTCCACCCACCATCAAATCAAATGATATTTGTCACATACACATGGTTAGCAGATGTATATGCTAGTGTTTGCCGAAATGCTTGTGCTTCTAGTTCCGACAATGCAGTAATATCTAACAAGTAATCTAACAATTTCACAACAACTACCTTATACACACAAGTATAAAGGAATGAATAAGAATATGGACATAAAAATAAATGAATGAGCGATGGCCGAACGACATAGGCAAGATGCAGTAGATGGTATAGAGTACAGGATATACATATGAGATGAGTAATGTAGGGTATGTAAACATTATATAAAGTGGCATTGTTTAAAGTGGCTAGTGATACATTTATTACATCAATCTTTTCATTATTAAAGTGGCTAGAGATGAGTCAGTATGTTGGCAGCGGCCGCTAAATGTTAGTGGTGGCTGTTTAACAGTCTGATGGCCTTGAGATAGAAGCTGTTTTTCAGTCTCTCGGTCCCTGCTTTGATGCACCTGTACTGACCTCGCCTTCTGGATGATAGCGGGGTGAACAGGCAGTGGCTTGGGTGGTTGTTGTCCTTGATGATCTTTTTGGCCTCCTGTGACATCGGGTGGTGTAGGTGTCCTGGAGGGCAGGTAGTTTGCCCCCGGTGATGCGTTCTGCAGACCTCACTACCCCTGTCTCTTATACACATCTAGATGTGTATAAGAGACAGGTTGAGCAGACCGCACTACCCTCTGGAGAGCCTTGCGGTTGTGGGCGGAGCAGTTGCCGTACCAGGCGGTGATACAGCCCGACAGGATGCTCTCATTTGTGCATCTGTAAAAGTTTTGTCTCTTATACACATCTAGATGTGTATAAGAGACAGGGGCTACGCCGAGGAACTTAAAACTTTCCACCTTCTCCACTACTGTCCCGTCGAAGTGGATAGGGGGSTGCTCCCTCTGCTGTTTCCTGAAGTCCACGATCATCTCCTTTGTTTTGTTTACATTGAGTGTGAGGTTATTTTCTTGACAGCCTCCTCTGATAAAAATGTAATAGAATGTTCACGGAAACGGTGCTGTACTGAATGACCAGTTGAAACACAGAGAGGGGTTGGGTTGTAGCTTCAAAACACACCTCTTCCCTTTAAAGAGTAACTTTAATGAAACCAGATGCTTTACACTTAGTTATAGTGAAAGACGTCAATTCTGGTCATCAATTTTGCCAGTTTGTTGCAAAAGTGATATATTTTGGTAGTTTAGTAGTAAATCTAGCTCCTTTTGCCCCTAGCAGGTCAAATCTACCATTGAAATCGTTATGTGGAGATGTTCAGTATGAAATACACTCCCTTCTAGATGTGCTGTGTGGTAACGTCCAATAATTTATATTTAAACTAGATTACTAATACCTTTGTAAAATATATTTTGGAAGCTATAGAAATTAGTTTATTATTGTCTACATTCAATTTTTACACATTTATTGCAAAGGCCAAATCGAGCACCATGCCGCATCGCCATGCGCTTCCCAAATGTTGTAAGGATGCAGAGGGCTCCATATAGCGTTGTATAGCTCCACATCGACAAGATTGGTTGACTGTAGGTGAGGGCGGGAGGTCCTTTAAAAACACAAACTCACTTCATTGACAACTTCCACCACAACAGCTCTGCGCCGCTCTGTGAAGCGCAAGAAGTATGAAAGCCCTGACTTCTGCAGAGGCTGTATCACCGCAAATGCTGCACGGCCAATGCAGAAAGCAGATTGACCATGTAGAGCCTTTAAGCAAGCAGCGCAACGTCCTTTACACCCACACACTTCTAATTATGAAAAGTGAAAGCATACCTGTGAGTGAGGATGCCTTGGTAGTACAGTCATGGCCAAAAGTTTTGAGAATGACACAAATATACATTTTCACAAAGTCTGCTGCCTCAGTTTGTATGATGGTAATTTGCATATACTCCAGAATGTTATGAAGAGTGATCAGATGAATTGCAATTAATTGCAAAGTCCCTCTTTGCCATGCAAATTAACTGAATCCCCAAAAAAACATTTCCACTGCATTTCAGCCCTGCCACAAAAGGACCAGCTGACATCATGTCAGTGATTCTCTCGTTAACACAGGTGTGAGTGTTGACGAGGACAAGGCTGGAGATCACTCTGTCATGCTGATTGAGTTCGAATAACAGACTGGAAGCTTCAAAAGGAGGGTTGGTGCTTGGAATTATTGTTCTTCCTCTGTCAACCATGGTTACCTGCAAGGAAACACGTGCCATCATCATTGCTTTGCACAACAAGGGCTTCACAGGCAAGGATATTGCTGCCAGTAAGATTGCACCTGAATCAACCATTTATCGGATCATCAAGAATTTCAAGGAGAGCGGTTCAATTGTTGTGAAGAAGGCTTCAGGGTGCCCAAGAAAGTCCAGAAAGCGCCAGGGCCATCTCCTAAAGTTGATTCAGCTGCGGATCGGGGCACCACCAGTACAGAGCTTGCTCAAGAATGGCAGCAGGCAGGTGTGAGTGCATCTGCACGCACAGTGAGGCGAAGACTTTTGGAGGATGGCCTGGTGTCAAGAAGGGCAGCAAAGAAGCAACTTCTCTCCAGGAAAAACATCAGGGACAGACTGATATTCTGCAAAAGGTACAGGGATTGGGCTGCTGAGGACTGGGGTAAAGTCTTTTTCTCGGATGAATCCCTTTCCGATTGTTTGGGGCATCCGGAAAAAAGCTTGTCCGAAGAAGACAAGGTGAGCGCTACCATCAGTCTTGTGTCATGCCAACAGTAAAGCATCCTGAGACCATTCATGTGTGGGGTTGCTTCTCAGCCAAGGGAGTGGGCTCAATCACAATTTTGCCTAAGAATACAGCCATGAATAAAGAATGGTACCAACACATCCTCCGAGAGCAACTTCTCCCAACCATCCAGGAACAGTTTGGTGACGAACAATGCCTTTTCCAGCATGATGGAGCACCTTGCCATAAGGCAAAAGTGATAACTAAGTGGCTCGGGGAACAAAACATCGATATTTTGGGTCCATGGCCAGGAAACTCCCCAGACCTTAATCCCATTGAGAACCTGTGGTCTAATCCTCAAGAGTCGGGTTGACAAACAAAAACCCACAAATTCTGACAAACTCCAAGCATTGATTATGCAAGAATGGGCTGCCATCAGTCAGGATGTGGCCCAGAAGTTAATTGACAGCATGCCAGGGCGGATTGCAGAGGTCTTGAAAAAGAAAGGTCAACACTGCAAATATTGACTCTTTGCATTAACTTCATGTAATTGTCAATAAAAGCCTTTGACAATTATGAAATGCTTGTAAATATACTTCAGTATTCCATAGTAACATCTGACAAAAATATCTAAAGGCACAGATGCAGCAAACTTCGTGGAAATTAATATTTGTGCCATTCTCAACTTTTGGCCACGACTATACACTTTGGTTTATTGGTTTTGGGTACTGTATAAAAACTTATCTGTGAGTTAATTTTACTATTGGAAAAAGACTTAACGCGTTGTTTTTTTAACCTTTATTTAACTAGGAAAGTCAGTTAAGAACAAATTCTTATTTTCAATGGCGGCCTAGGAACAGTGGGTTAACTGCCTTGTTCAGGGGCAGAACAACAGATTTTAACCTTGTCAACTCGGGGATTTGATCTTCAAGACGATGATCACTTTTCTTCCCAACACAATACCGCAATAAATGTGACATTGCGAAAAATGTATTTTGCGGCCTGTAGGGGATTCGAATTTACACCTTAAGTGGCAATAAATGTCAGGATTTAGGCGCCTTATCACAGTGAGCTAACTCACAGTTCAAAGCTGTATTTCTTAATGATTCACATACATTTATTATTAGAGCGTCGCAGTGGACTTGTACCTGATCCCCCAAAATGTTGGGGATCGTTTACACAACCCCAAAAGGAATATTTATGAGCAATTCACCCAACCACAACTTCTAACCTATATGCATTTTTTTGAAGATTTGAGGGGGTTGGGCAACAACTGAAATTGGGGTCGAGAGTTAACCAAAATACGTCAGTCATTGCTTCAAGCCACACCCCGGGACATCCACCGAATGGAGCAAACGTACCTCAAAGTATGTTCAAGAATGTACAAGAACGTTTGGGGAAAATGTGTCATTCAGTAAATCGTTCCACAACGTAGTAAACGTTCAAGCGAACCGAACGCTCCCCAAGCTGCCACAAAGTCATGTTGTGGGTTTTATGGTTGGAGTGTCTGGGAAGAAGTTGGAGTGATTCGCTGTGATCTTTTAAGGAGGAGTCTGGGAGAATCTCAATTTCATTCTCCTCGCGTCCTCTCTCCTCGCCTCCTTCTCAAAACCCATTGGATGAGAAAGTGAGAGGTCGGCAGGAAGAGGTTTTATTCTTAGAATGGTGGGAAGGCGGTCATTGTAAATGGTAATTTTTTTATTTTTATTTAACCTTTATTTAACTAGGCAAGTCAGTTGAGAACAAATTCTTATTTACAATGACAGCCTACCACAGCCAAACCCAGACAACGCTGAGCCAATTGTGCGCCACCCTATGGGAATGGAATTAATGGAACTGTATCAAACAACTTACATATGTAAACCATTACAATGAGTCCGTCCTCCTATAGCTCCTCCCACCAGCCTCCACTGTTCAGAATAGGTCTGGAAATGGACAGATAATTGAATGTGTGTGTGTGTGTGTGTCCTTGGGATCATTTTTAATGTACTTATTTATTTTCATGGCTAAAAATGTAGCCTGCTGTGCTTGGTATCTCCAAAATGCGCATAGACAGCTTGGATCATTAAGTTTGCCGAAGACACAACAGTTGTAGGCCTGATCACCGACAACGACAAGACAGCCTATAGGGAGGTCAGAGACCTAACCGTGTGGTGCAAGGACAACAACCTCTCCCTCAACGTGATCAAGACAAAGATGATTGTGGACTACAGGAAAAGGAGGACCAAACACATCCCCATTCTCATCAACGGGGCTGTAGTGGAGCAGGTTGAGAGCTTCAAGTTCCTTGGCGTCCACATCACCAACAAACTAACATGGTCCAAGCACACCAAGACAGTCATGAAGAGGGCACGACAAAACCTATTCCCCCTCTGGAGACTGAAAATATTTAGGATGGGTCCTCAGATCCTCAAAAGGTTCTACAGCTGCACCATCGAGAGCATCCTGACGGGTTGCATCACTGCCTGGTATGGCAACTGCTCGGCCTCCGACCGCAAGGCACTACAGAGGATAGTGCATACGGCCCAGTACATCACTGGGGCCAAGCTTCCTGCCATCCAGGACCTCTTTACCAGCCGGTGTCAGAGGAAGGCCCTAAAAATTGTCAAAGACTCCAGCCACCCTAGTCATAGGGGTTGGGTTAAATGCGGAAGACACATTTCAGCTGAAGGCATTCAGTTGTACAACTGTCTTGGTATCCCCCTTTCCCTTTCTACCCCCAAGCCATAAAACCCCTGAACATCTAATCATATGGCTACCCAGACTATTTGCATTGCCCCCCCCCCCTTTTACGCTGCTGCTACTCTCTGTTATTATCTATGCATAGTCACTTTAATAATTCTACCTACATGTACATATTACCTCAATTACCTAGATTAACCGGTGCCCCCACACATTGACTATGTACCGGTACCCTGTATATAGCCTCGCTATTGTTATTTTACTGCTGCTCTTTAATAATTTGTTACTTTATTTCTTTTTTTGTGTATTTTTCTTAAAACTGCATTGTTGGTTAAGGGCTTGTAAGTAAGAATTTCACGGTAAGGTCTACTACACCTGTATTCGGCGCATGTGACACATCAAATTTGATTTGATATTGCTTAGTATCTTGAGCTGCTCTATCAGTTATTACGGTAACCCACGCCCAAGTCCTTCCCCAATACTTGAATACGGGAGGGGTCTTGTACCACCATTTGCGCCGACAAGCCCTTCTGCCATTGAAAAGTGCTAGTAACGCTACTGCCATTTGGCGCAGTTAAATATAGCTAGCAGCTACATCGATTTGCATAGCGTGGCGTCCTTACAGAATTTCCCATATTTGTCATTTTAAATCGTGTTTCAGTTTAGTATTTTTATACAGATATAAAAATGAGTTCAATTAACGTAAAAAAACTGAAAGTTAACGAGTTGAAGGACGAGCTGAAAAAGCGTCAGCTGTCGGACAAGGGGCTGAAGGCCGAGTTGATGGACCGGCTGCAGGCCGCGCTTGACGAAGAGGCCCTGGCTGGAGATGATCCCATTGGGCTGGAGGCCGCGGAGGGAGGTAGCTCTGAGGCCGCTGATGATCAAGAGGACATGGGGGAAGACGAAGAAGACGACGAGGATCCGGTCGAAGAAAGCATGGAGGCCAACGAGGAGGAGGAGAATGGAAACGGAGAGGGAGACCCCGCCGTAGAATGCGAGGAGAACGCGGCTCAGGAGGACGACGAAATGGGCGAGGTGGAAGATGAAGAAATGGATCCAATGTTGAAGGAAGGTGTGGACGACATGGAGAAAATAACGTTAGACGCAGAGGATGGTGAGCCTGGAGACCAGCCAGCAGAGGGTGAGTCGCTGGTTCCATTTGAAAATCCCTGGACTGGTTGTCACACATGTTTTTGCTATACGGGGTGTTTTCGCGAAGCCGGATTGATGTATATTGATTAGATAGGCTAGTGTAGCTAACAAATTGGGGTAATATTGTTTAACTTGGTGCTAACGTACTGCATAGAGACTACCATTGGGCTCACGCTTGATGTAATTTTAGCTGAATGGGTGGTTAGCATAGCTAACATAGTTAGCATTCTTTTGTGTAGTTGCTAACTAGAATAGCTAGCTCGCGATTCTAGCGAACGGTGGACAATATTCGGCAGGTGCTGGTTTAGGTAGGCTCGTGGTTCTAAATGGTTAACTATGTGACTCGGAGTATCCTAAATTCTTATACAAACGGGTTCTCAAACTGGTTCTAGAAACGTAGCTAAAGGCAAGTATTTGGAAACAGTAGTTGGCTAGTTATCTGATTAGATAATACTAGCTGGCTAAGATATTTTGAATGAATGAGCAAGAATTGGCTAACTAGCTTTTAAGCTAACTAGCTAGTTAGTCGCGAATGCTATTGTGGGGGAAGGGGGTCAATCTAAAATAGTCTGCAGTTGTTTTCCTTGTCTGACTTGTCGCAGTATGCTATTGTATTGACCGCAACATCTGAGACGGCTGGACAATGGTCTATTTCCCTGACCTTTTTTTAATAGTAACTCTAACCGTAGCTGGGTTATTGTACCCATTGTACTGTGTTCAACGTTACATCTCCTCACATATGTCCTCCAATTGTTGGCCGGCTACAATGTAACCAACCTTACTCCCTGGTCAAAGCAGCCTTAGCATTCTACTGTCTTCCATCACATTCAATGAAAGTAATGAGGTCCTAATGGACAAGTAGTTAGTCATCTGTGTGGGCCAACCCTACCACAGCCACAGTGCGACCTATCCTTTCAATAAAGGAGCACCTCATTATATTTTTCTTTTATTTCCAAAGGGGATGCGGACAAAGACACGAATGCTGATCAGAAGAATAAGAAGGGTGTTAAGAGACGCCGGGAGGAACATGGAAGGGGCTACTTTGAATTTATTGAAGAGAACAAATACAGCTGGTAAGGATGGGAGACAAAATGGCCTTTGGTATGTCTGAAGCGCCATCACAGCTATGTGAACTGTATTGGCTTTAAGCGCCAATGCATTAACTAGCGACAAAACCCTCACTTAACTTACTTTTGTCAACATTACTTAAGAGTCATACATGTTTGAATTGAGGGTTATCCCTGGCTTTTAAATGAACCTTACCATTTAACCCATGCAGTGACCACATGCACCCATAAATGGACTGCATAATGTAGCAAGAGAAATGAACAGTAATGTTCTATTGTTCCCCATTCGTTCTCTTTGTGCAGGAAGGTTTACTGTGTACACTGACAAGGTGACGCAACACTGCTAAAAAAAAGAAACGCATGAGAGAGTAGCGGGGGGGTTGCGTAGGGGCACAAGGATGTAGAACTTTTTTCTGGACGCTCGRGTTGCAGATTGGTACTCTCCACGGACTGCTCATTGTTCCTGCTCGCATAGTATTTGTCTTTTCTGATTGTCTCTCCACTTTGTCATCATTTTATTCAGTGTGGTTGATGTTTKTTTTTTTWCAGGAATGCTTTCTCTCTGTACAGTCACACTGTGCATCATGGGCTGGGTTACAGGGTACTTAAAAATACTTCAAATGGAGATTCCCATTGAGCTTTTTATTCCAAGACTAGGCTTGATCTGTCTGGGAAACCACCTCCATGTTTATCTGGAACGCTATTTCTTTTTTTCGTTGACCAAGTGGGCTGTTATCCTGTCATCAAAATGTCACTCTAGCCCAGGTTTCTTCAACCCCGTTCCTGGAGAGCTACCCTCCTGTAGGTTTTCATTTTAACCCCAGTTGTAACTAACCTGATTCAGTTTATCGACCTGCTAATTATTTGAATCGGGTGCGCTAGATAAGGGTTGTACTGAATTTACAGGACAGTAGCTCTCCAGGAACAGGGTTGGAGAGCCTTGCTCTGACTGGTGTAAACTAAGAAACCATTGACTGTGCAGCAGAGGCCTTAGTAGCTTTTGGCTAAATCAATCATGGAATCTCCATCGCACCACCCTGGATGCCCTCTGGCAAGACTCTATGATCCTTGGTCTGAGTGCGGTCTGACTAATGTGTAGATAAGCCAAAGATGGTGCAATTATTGGTTCCCTGACTACATATATAGACAGGTCTAATATGGAGAGAAAAGGGTGCAAACAAATTTACCCACTCACTGCGGTCAGTCGCTCTGGGTAAGAGTGTCAGCTAAATGACAAATGGCCACTTCATTCACATTTTAGTATCTAAGCACAGTGCATTTGAGGACAAGGTAAAATTACCAAACAAACCGGTGTTGCTACAAATGTGAATTCCGCCCCCCCCCCCACACACACACACGACTATCTCTTGTTCTAATTGGTTCTAAGATTCACATTTTCTATCATTGCTGCATTATGGTGTTTCTCTTCCTGTGCACGAGGCAGTGTTTAATCCCGAGGCAGTGTTTAATCCTGTAAAGGCTTCCGTCTACATTCTGTGGACAGACATTTATCCTCCTTTTGTAATCCTCGCCAGTGTAAATATTTGTAGGCTAGTTTTATAAACACAACTCTTCCCCCTGGGAAACAGCTTGTTTCTGAATTTCTTCAAGTTTATAAGTCGGTGTAGCACAATATTCAGCTTGTTATCACTACAGTCCCTAGAGTACAGTTGAAGCCCCTCTAGGTTCTGGAACTAGCTTGTTATCACTACAGTCCCTAGAGTACAGTTGAAGCCCTCTAGGTTGTGGAACTAGCTTGTTATCACTACAGTCCCTAGAGTACAGTTGAAGCCCCTCTAGGTTTGGAACTAGCTTGTTATCACTACAGTCCCTAGAGTACAGTTGAAGCCCTCTAGGTTATGTGGACTAGCTTGTTATCACTACAGTCCCTAGAGTACAGTTGAAGCCCCTCTAGGTTTGTGGAACTAGCTTGTTATCACTACAGTCCCTAGAGTACAGTTGAAGCCCCTCTAGGTTTGGAACTAGCTTGTATCACTACAGTCCCTAGAGTCAGTTGAAGCCCTCTAGGTTCTGGAACTAGCTTGTTATCACTACAGTCCCTAGAGTACAGTTGAAGCCCCTCTAGGTTGTGGAACTAGCTTGTTATCACTACAGTCCCTAGAGTACAGTTGAAGCCCCTCTAGGTTCTGGAACTAGCTTGTTATCACTACAGTCCCTAGAGTACAGTTGAAGCCCTCTAGGTTCTGGAACTAGCTTGTTATCACTACAGTCCCTAGAGTACAGTTGAAGCCCCTCTAGGTTCTGGAACTAGCTTGTTATCACTACAGTCCCCTAGAGTACAGTTGAAGCCCCTCTAGGTTATGTGGAACTAGCTTGTTTGACTCTCTGTTCCACGACCATGAGGCTGCAGCTTTGACCTTTAGTGAGAGCAGCGCCACACAGTTAAATACATCCAGCAGCCTTTTATCCTTCTTGACCCTACCAGGAATCTCCAAAGCCATGAACACAGTTTCTGCAAACAAGGCCTATTGGCTATTAAGGCTTTTTTAATAAGAAATATAGCCCATAGGACTAGTTAATATTTTTTAAATTTAATAATAATCCTCCATTGCTTTGATGCATCAGTGGACCACTGCAGGTATGTATTTGTTTTGCCGTGATTTCTTTAAACACCCAACTCCAGAAGCTTAAATGTTAGAGTTCTATTTCCGCCCATAGTCTTCTTGACTCTTTCTATTGATGCCCTCTTCTTCAGAGAGGTCATCCCAACCGGATGGCCACCCTGGTAGGACATTCTGGATCCGTGCGACAGGTTCTAATTCTCTGACATTGTTACTGATTGGCTGTGTTCTCTTTCAGGTCTAGTCTCAAGTCTCCACTGCCACCCCTGGAAGAGGAAGATGAAGAGTTTGACGATACAACAGTCTGTCTGGACAACTGTGAGTGATGTTTGGTGTATAGCGTGGCCGACAGTGCTGGGTTGATATAGTCACTCTACAAACACCTGCTCAGAAGCAATAGCTCCACCTCGCTGTCTGTTTGCCATGTCGTTCAATATTCTCATGTCTCTTCTAGTGCATAGGAATACGGCTTAAAGACCGATGTGTGATGGGACACACTATATGGCATGTCAGGGGACTGAGAAGATAACTGAATAATTGATGTTTGTTTCTCTGTCCTCAGATAACTGCGACCTGCACTTCAAGGTGTCCCGGGACCGGTACAGCGCGTCCTCTCTCACCATGGAGAGCTTTGCCTACCTTTGGTCTGGGGGCAGGGCCTCGTACGGCCTGACCCAGGGCAAGGCCTGTTACGAGATGAAGGTAAGGAGAAACACTGCTTCTCTTGTCTAGCCCAGTTGTCATTTCATTAGTAATTGTTAATTCGTAATGTTTTGACCTCAGAAACCCATAATCATTTTCCTCCATTTTATAATATAAATGCACCATTGGATTTTATCACCTGGTTGTGCCCTCAAATTTCTCATTTATTTCACCTTTATTTAACCAGGTAGGCCAGTTGACACCAAGTTCTCATTTACAACTGTGACCTGGCCAAGCTAAAGCAAACAGTGCGACACAAACAAGTTACACATAAACAAACGTACAGTCAATAACACAATAGAAAAATCAATGTACAGTGTGTGCAAATGTAGGGAGGTAAGGCAATAAATAGGCCATAGAGGCAAAATAATCACTATTTAGCATTAACGTAAATATTTAGATTTGTAAGTCATCATACTATCTGCTACTAACATTACCAATGTAATATTGTGGTTGTAGTTAACTGAGAAGATTCCAGTGAAGCACATCTTCAGTAAGAACATGGAGGTCCATGAGGTCCAGGTTGGATGGTCCCTGGCTACTGGCAGTCTGCTCCTAGGTCAGTATTATCAATCTATTGGTTTTGTTCTCCAAAAATAGAATGGTTCTTATGGGGTGTTGGCGCTCTCTAAAGGCTGTTAGGAAGCATGACATGTAACTGGAAATGATATAGCCTGTTTCAGTTGTAGTTTGCAAGGCGACTATGGAATGAGTGCAGAAACACTGAAATCGAGAAATAATTTCATGATAAAATTCTAATTCTCTACTTTTAGTTCCCTGAACCAGTCAACTGTGTATCATGTCTGATGTGAGTTGTATTGTGCCATTGCAGGTGAGGAGGAGCATTCTTATGCCTACTCTGGCAAAGGCAAGAAGACTACCAACTGCGTGACTGAAGATTTTGGAGAGACTTACGATGAGAACGACGTCATCTGCTGCCTCATCGTAAGTAGCCTGCCTTCATTTATCCGAATAGTTGCCATAATGTAATATTCTCAAAATGGACAGGCTGTTTTTATATTAATATTCAGACTTTCTGTGATGTCAAGAATTCCTCATCAATGAGGCAAACGCACACAAAATATTTATTTATATGAAAACACGATTTGTCTGCCACACCCTCTGTTCATAAAGTAAAACATTTCCACCTAAACCGGTTTGACGACTTCCTTGTTGGCACCTAACATTTTGACCTGTCAATGTTCCATTGAAACTACAAGCTTAAAATATATATATTTAGGTAAAATTATTTTCTATTGCAGAACTTTGAGGGCGAGGAGGTGGAGATTTCCTTTTCTAAGAATGGTAAGGAGCCAGTTGTGGCCTTCCAGGTCAGTAAGGAGTCCCTGGCAGGGAGAGCTCTCTTCCCCCACGTCATCTGCCACAACTGTTCTGTGGAGTTCAACTTTGGCCAGATGGAAACACCCTACTTCCCCCAGCCAGAGGGCTACACCTTCCTGCAGCAGGTCGCCATGGACGACCGTGTCCGCGGACCCAAGGGACCCAACACCAAGAAGGAGTGTGAGGTAACTATGGGAACCCATAACGTCACTGGCAGTGACTTGTTTGACACAAAGGCCTCCCTAGCAATGGGATCTGTCCTTGGGTTCAACCAATATTTCAGAATAAACGGCTAGCAAAATGTATCAGATAAAATTTTAAAAAGCTGAGCGCCTTTTTCTCACTTGTATGTGCATAACTCCTTCTACCATTGTTACTGATCAGTTGTGTATATGTGTGTTGTTTTAGGTGATTGCTATGGTAGGCCTGCCCGGCTCAGGAAAGACCACCTGGGTGAACAAGCACATCCAGGAGAACCCTGGGAAATATTACATCCTGGGCAGCGACACCATCGTGGAGAAGATGATGGTCAGTGTTATACTGACTCATGGTGTTTGGAGCCTCTAGTATTTTAGAATGTGTTCTCTCTGCACTCTTCTGAGAATGGGGTTCTAGTTGTGTGTCAATTTAGTTTGTGAAATTAACTTCCAGTCCTATACAATGTTTCCTAAAAAACATTTAGGCACTGAACAAATTTCAGGTCTGAGCGCAAATTTGAATGTTGTGAAAATTCTTTGCAACTTCCCGTGCGTGTTTACTGTGATCACTGAGGCTGTACCTGCTTTAAGTTAGTTTCAGACAGTGGTCAAGTAGGCTACTATAGCTATTTCATTATAATGTAGACCAGAGTGGCCAACCATCAAAAACAATGGAGAAAATGCATCCATAACATTTTAACATGGAAACAACTGTTCAATCATTCAGCCTACATTCACCTGTTTATCCACTTGTCTATCAGACAAGGTGGTGACTGAATGTTGTTTGATGCAAGAAACCACTTTACAAATAAAATGCATTATTAATCCCATACCATTATTTCAGAGAATCAGACAAATTGTGATGCCCTCTGCCTATTGGCTACATAGATTATTCAAACCGGTCTCAAAATACAACGCTGCCCTTTAAGACAAAGACGTGTACATGTTTGGTTCTCTTCAAATCAAATTTATTTATATAGCCCTTCTTACATCAGCTGATATATCAAAGTGCTGTACAGAAACCCAGCCTAAAACCCCAAACAGCAAGCAATGCCGGTGTAGAAGCACGTGGGGCACAATCACACCACCATTGCCGACTACAAATGATCTATAACTGGGCTAATAACTCACTAACTAGCAAAGGATTTTGAACAAAATGTTCATATGTGGCTACATGCAGCTCTCACTTTGATCTCAAAACAAGCGCATCTACTCACGACCACTCATGCTGTAAACGCAGTCCAGCTCAAAGTGAGTGGCACAGATCCATATATGGCAATAGTCTATTTGCACATAGGCCTACTGCAGCTCTGATTTGTTATGCTGCACTGGTTTGTGTAGAGTACGGTTTGATTCGTGCATGTCAATACAATAGAATCCTACTCCGATGCGTTCTGCCTACAACAAAGTCTCTTGCATAGTTAGTTTTGCATACCAAGTCTTGCATAGTTCATTTTGTTTCGGTATGTTGCTTTGAAAGTGACTCTTGCATTGATTTGAACACAATTCCCAAAGTAAAGGGATAGGTTGATAGTGTTAACTAAGGGGGAGAACTCTGAACTTAACTCAAATTTCGAATCTTGTGCTTCTCTGCGCGGGCTGATATTTCTTCTGCGTGGTAGTCCCGGGGGAGCTGCGCGCAGCTTAGAGGGAACATTGGTCTGATCCTAATGGTTGTATAAGCAGTCCCTGGTCATTTGGGACTGTAGGCCTATAACCTGTCCTATGTATATGTGGTATCTTGTGGCACAGCTATTCATTTTTCTCTATGTAGATTGGCAGCTTGAAGCGTCAGGCGAAGGACACAACTAAGCTCACGGCCATTTCCCAGCGTGCTCCTCTCTTCCTGGGCAAGTTCATTGAGATTGCTGCTCGCAAGAAGAGGAACTATATCCTGGACCATGTAAGACTTCATATTCTATACAATCACAGCCAATGATTTCATACACGTTAAACAGCAGCACAAATCCTTTTTATTTATACTGTCAACATTATTAGTAATTTCCCCCATCCTTCCTCTGCCCAGACCAACCTGTCTGCCCCGGGCCAGAAGAGGAAGATGTGTCTGTTTGCTGGGTACCAGCGGAAGGCTGTGGTGGTCTGTCCCTCAGACGACGACTACAAGGAGAGGGCCCAGAAGAAGGCCGAGAGCGACGGCAAAGACGTGCCCGAGCACGCTCTCCTCAAAATGAAAGGTAACGACGCGAGCTACTATACTAATAAAAGTAGACTTGCCTCCTGTGCTAAAAAGCTGGCTATCGTTATCACTAATCCAGAAACCTTCAGAAAGTTGTAGTAATACGGTAAGGACACGCACACACTGATTTTAACCTCCCAAAAAACGGACTAGTTTTGTTTTCATATAAGCATGGCTAGCCCCTTGACGCTTTGCACAGTCGTGGCTGTCTGTCACAAGTGGCCACATCAGGGGGGCAGAACTCCTAAACTCTGGGTCAGGGCCAATACCCCTGCCTCTGGACCTGGTGGGAAGAACACAGCGCTTTCCATGATCCTTCATCACTACAAATCTAGTTTTTGTTATGGTGGACATCATAAGCTATTATTCATACGCTAGTCTTTCATTGGGGCTGTAATTTGACCATCGATTAATGGCTCTCTTCCCGTGTAGGATTCTTCACCCTGCCAGACGAGGGCGACAGCTTCGCTGAGGTGAGCTACGCTGAGCTGCAGAAGGAGGAGTCCTCCAAGCTAGTGGAGCAATACAAGGAGGAGAGCAAGGCGGCCCTGCCGGCTGAGAAGAAGCCCAACCAGGGGGCCTTGACCCCCAATAGAGGAGGTGTTGTCCGGGGTGGAGGCAGAGGCAAGAACCAGTTCAACCGTGGAGGAGGACCCGGCCAGAGAGGAGTTGTACGAGGAGGCTTCCAGCAGAGGGGCAACTTCAGAGGAGGTGGGTTGTCGGCCRTATTGGTCAGATTAGGGATTTGCTTGGCAGGTTTTGGTCCAGTTTTAGCCTCGCAACCAATTGCTAAAATGTTGTTTTGTGTGCACTGATCTGATAGAACTGGACAGGTGAAGTCCAATCAAACCACTTTTTACAATCAAAGACCTCTGCCCTTTCACTTTAATTTCTCCTGTAATTGTTGAGTAGTAGAGAAATGGCTTCCTAATCATTAAAGATGCACCGCCGGTCTAATGTGTGTGTCCAACATGTCTGCCCCCACCCAGCTCCAGGCCCACGTGGTGGGTTCACTCGCCCCCCTCGAGGCTTCATGCCCCCTCCAGCTTTCAGAGGTGGATTCGCCAACCGGGGCAACTTCAACAGGGGTGGCGGCCTCATGGCCCCCCAGCGAGGGGCCCCAAGAGGAGGACTAATTAGGGGCAACATGGGCTACAGGGGTGGAGCCATGAACAGAGGCGGTCCACCAATGAACAGAGGTGGAGCCAACATGAGCCGGGGAGGTGGAGCCAACATGAGCCGGGGAGGTGGAGCCAACATGAGCCGGGGAGGTGGAGCCAACATGAGCCGGGGAGGTGGAGCCAACATGAGCCGGGGAGGTGGAGCCAACATGAGCCGGGGAGGTGGAGGAAACAGGGTCAACTTTAACCAGGTAGGTTGGGTTGATGCAATGGAGAAATACAAGTTGGTCCTGCTTTATTTGAATATTCCCCTATAGAGGGTGTGTAGATGATCGACTGCAACTTGTTGATATTAGCAACTTGCTAGGATTAGGGTTGGTGGATAGTTGAACTATTATAAACCATCTTTAGGAGACTGTCCAAATAGTGTTAGAAAAGGTTAATGTTACCATAGTGAATTGAATAGGAAGATGTTAATAAGTATGTTCACTCCCCAGGGGTTCCAGCCCAGAGGAGGCAGCAGCCGTGGAAACTTCGGCAACAAGAGCAGCGGATTTGGTGATGGCAGGAATGCTGGAGGTCGTGGTGGCGGATTTGTGGACAGTAGAAACTCTGGAGGACGTGGCGGGGGATTTGGGGACAACAGGAACGCTGGAGGACGTGGCAGGGGATTTGGGGACAGCAGGAATGCTGGAGGACGTGGAGGCTTTGGATTCGGCATGGACAAGGCTCAGGCCTTCAACCAGAGCTGGCAGCAAGGGGTGAGTCTCCGTTTGAGGTCCAAGGGCAAATCCTAACTTGTTAGCCTTGTACTACAATTGATACCACTGACTTTGCTGGTAACTGCTTTGAGGGAAAATGTACGTGCTGTGACTGATGTGGTTCTCACCTAGTTACACTACAAAAGTATGTGGACACGTGCTTGTTGAACATCTCATTCCAAAATCATGGGCATTAATATTGAGCTGGTCCCCCCTTTGCTGCTATAACAGTCTCCACTCTTMTGGGAAGGCTTTCCACTAGATGTTGGAACATTGCTGCGGGTCCTTGCTTCCATTCAGCCACGAGCGTTAGTGAGGTCGGTGTCTCATGTTGGACGATTAGGCCTGGCTCGCAGTCGGCATTCCAATTAATCCTAAAGGTTTCCGAGGGGATTGAGGTCTGGGCTCTACGCAGGCCACTCAAGTTCTTCTACACTGATCTTGACAAACCATTTCTATATGGACCTCGCTTTGTGCACGGAGGCATTGTCATGCTGAAACAGGAAAGGGCCTTACCCAAACTGTTGCCACAAACTCAGGGGCCTAGCCCGAACCATGAAAAACGTCCCCAGACCATTATTCCTCATCCACCAAACATTACAGTTGGCACTATGCATTCAGGCAGGTAGTGTTCTCCTAGCATCCGCCAAACCCAGATTCGTCCATTGGACTGCTAGATGGTGACGCGTGATTCATCACTCCAGAGAACGCGTTTCCACTGCTCCAGAGTCCAATGGCTTTACACCACTCCAGCTGACGCTTGGCATCGCACATGCACTTAGGCTTGTGTGCGGCACCTCGGCCATGGAAACCCATTTCGTGAAGCTCCCGACAAAGTTCTTGTGCTGACGTTGCTTCCAGAGGCAGTTTTGGAACTTGGTGATGAGTGTTTCAATCGAGGAGCTTGTTTGGCCTACCACTTCGCTGCTGAGCCGTTGTTGCTCCTAGATGTTTCTTCTTCACAATATCAGCACTCGGTAGACTGGGGCGGCTCTAGCAGGGCAGTAATTTGCCGAACTGACTAGTTGGAAAGGTGGCATCCTATGACTGTGCCACATTGACAGTCACTGAGCTCTCAGTAAGGCCAATCTACTGCCAATGTTTGTCTATGGAGATTGCATGGCTGTATGCTCGATTTTTATACACCTGTCCTCAATGGGTGTGGCTGAAATAGCCAAATCCACTAATTTGAAGGGTGTCCACATACTTTTGTGTGTATGTATATTTGTTTATTTTTATTTCTGTCTGCGTCTAACTCCCTGTATCTCTGTCCCCAGTTATGGAACCAGAAGCCATGGAGACAGCAGTATCAGCCAGGATACTATTAAAGACTTTCTGATCAAAAGGACTGGTGGAAAATAATGGAAACCCACCACTAGCCACAGACGTCCGTCTCTCCCACCACCTGTTTTTTTTCTAGAACCAACTTTTAAATTAAAAACAAGAAATACGACAAGACTATGGAGCAACATTCCACATGAGGAAAGRAGTCTCTTTGAAGCTTTATGGGTTTTTTCATTTGATTTTGTACATTTTATGATATTTTTCCAAATTTTAAAGAAATCCCATGCTTTTAAAAATCCCATGTTTGAGAAATATACCACAACATTTTTGCTCTGCTTCAGTGACATGTTTGAAAGATTTTCATGGTTGTGCTTTTTTTTCTTTTTTTCTTTTTACTAAATGTAAATATTGTTTGTTGTATAAGGAGTGAGAACACTTACTAACTGAAAGGAACCATCTTTTGAGGCATGGTAGCAATATTATTGTTAGTGATTGTATATGTAGTCCGTAAGCAACAAACAGTTATTTTGCGTCAAACGCCATTATTAGATTTGTCTATTGTTATTTTTCATTATAACGTCAAGCATGTAATCTAAACTCCATAGATCTACAATAAACAACATATTTGCTTTTTTACAAACTTCTATGGCTTATGACTTTTTAATTGAGTTCAAAGGTTACCTAAAGTACCTTTTGAATGGGCAGTGGACTGGTTTGCTACTTCAAACAAGGACATCCGCCCTCATCTCACCACAGTTGGTGCGTCACATTATGCTACTTATTGATGTAATTCATCCATCGTTGATGCACAACTAGCTTTTCTTTTCATCTTCAATGATACAGTTTATTCTTATTGAGAATCTTTTGCAAGAGCGTCTATGGGTGTATTCCCTAGGGAGCAAATTAAACGGGGAGGGACCTATAGAAACCGGAGTTCCTCCAATAGAAACTAGTTTTTCGTTGCAAAAGTCCTCCGTTTTTGATGACACCCCTGTTCATCTGGATGCATTGTACTTTAAATAACTATTTGAGAAGTCATTTCTATAGGACAGTTTCCGTAGGATATTGGAAGCCATTTTAGCACTACATTATGCCTTTTTGATATTGTCATTTTGTGATTTGTATATGTCTTGATATTTAGGGCACATTACTGATTGTGGAACCTGACGAGGCTTGCTTCTCGGGTGTAGATTGAAGTGTGCTTCCTTTTTTATTTAATTTTTCCATACGTTTATTTGGTGTTGTGGCATTTTATAACCTGGTTAAGCTTTGATTGCTGCGTTGTAAATAAGACTACACATTAGGCTAGTCCTACATGACCAAACAGAACATTTTCCCATTGTTTACGTTTAATGTTCTGTGCTATTTGAACCTAGCCTGATTGCCAGTCTGTGCTATCATGCCAACTCCTTGTCACTCATTGTCAATGGGAGATGGCAAGAGCACAAACATCTGGGACCAGGCTAATTTAAACCACTGTTTTTTAATGGAAGAGTATAAATTATGTGGCTGGTTTAGCACATGTTCAACACTCAGTTGTATGCTATATTGAAAATGGGTGGTGGTAAAAACTACAGCAGTTTGCATTTACACAAGCAAATAAAGGGCTACGTAATGTCAGCGTATACCCACCAATACCCTCACTGATACTAGATGTGAGCGACGTCGAAACATTCAAAACTCTCCTTCTGTAGTGTGTGTGTAATGGAGGTTCCAGAGACCTGAAGACTTACGTGAACTCCCGAATGCTACTGCGTTGGCTTAAGATCAGTGGGCTAASAGTCTTGTCACACAGACGATCCAGGTTCAAACCAAGTCAGTCATATGGTTAAGTTGTGTGAACCCTCTGATCAAATGAATTGGTGGCGGTGTAGCTGGACAATGGCAGCTCTTACATTTAACCTCATGCAGCTCAGGCCGAGTAGCCTACCAGCAGTGTTAAAGTGATGTGTGTTCCACTATAACATTGTGTTTCTAGATCCCTGAAAACAAACAATTGTATTGCGTGTCCATTTTGTGATTGTTTCATTAGCTTATTTAACATTTTATGAACATGGTGTACTGTATATAGGTGACCACCTTTTTCTTCTCTATCATTCCAAATTGTATGGATGACCATGAACTGATTTCCGTTATGCTTCGTGATAATGCAAGTGAAAAATAACTCAACCAAACAGATACATTTTTCATTAGAGTAATTTGTTTCAGCAATGTGTATTACTTAACTGAGTACTATTCAATTTAATATACTCATTAAGTTGTAGGTAACTTTTGGCTGAGATCTCTCTTTTTATTGAAAAATGTTTTGATATTTTGTGTTTCAGTTATGTTTTTTAAGTATTTTTGTCAATAAAGTGAATGATGCTGTTGAAATTGATTTTTTATGTATTATACAAACTAGAGCTTCTCCCTCAATCTCCAAGGGGAGGTTTCCCGGACATAGTTCATCCTAGTACTGGACTAAAAATCTCAATTTAGAATCTACAATTAAAGTACTTTTTAGTCCAAGATTAGGCTTAATCTGTGTCTGAGAAACCTGCCCTAAAGGTTAACTTTATATCTGAATGTGATGTAAAAGGAAACCTAGCTGCCTATTGCTGCTGAATCTAACATTTCAGAAGTCTGGATGACACCAGCTGCTTTTCCAAACCAGGAGCACACAACAGGGTGCCTGGGATTGTCTCTTGGTATTGACTTTGAGATGTGTACCCAGACTACCCTCAGCTCTAAAGCCTTATGTACCCCATTAAAATGACAAGACCCCCCTCGCAGGCTGCAAATTGAGCCTTGATATTGTCTATAGAGTTCTCTCCGCAGGACAATGTCTGGGGCCTATTTATCTGCTAAACCAGATGTAAACATGGAGATGTAAATATGCGCTCTGAGATTTTGTGACAGTATCTGCTCCCTATTGGAAGCAAACAGCCAGCACACTCAGTCAGGAAGCCGATGTGAATGGTGCTCACCAAATCTGTTTAACAATGCCAGCGCATGGGCTTGTAAGTAAGCATTTCACGGTAGGGTCTACACTTGTTGTATTCGGAGCATGTGACAAATAAAGTTGTATTTGATTTGACATAGTGATATTGGTGTAAGGTTGCCTTGATGGCTATAGCCTGACATAGTGTGATGGGTGTAAGGATGCCTTGATGGCTATAGCCTGACATAGTGTGATGGGTGTAAGGATGCGTTGATGTCTATAGCCTGACATAGTGTGATGGGTGTAAGGATGCCTTGATGTCTATAGCCTGACATAGTGTGATGGGTGTAAGGATCCTGGATGGCTATAGCCTGACATAGTGATATGGTTTAAGGATGCCTTGATGGCTATAGCCTGACAAGTGTGATATTGGTAAGGATGCCTTGATGTCTATAGCCTGACATAGTGATATGGGTAGTAAGGATGCCTTGATGGTCTAATAGCCTGACATAGTGAATTGGTATAGGATGCCTTGATGGCTATAGCCTGACATAGTGATATGGAGTAAGGATGCCTTGATGGCTATAGCGCTGACATAGTGTGATGGGGTATAAGGATACCTTGATGGCTATAGCCTGACATAGTATGATGGTGTAAGGATACCTTGATGGCTATAGCCTGACATAGGTGTATTGGGTGTAAGGATGCCTTGATGTCTATAGCCTGACATAGTGTGATGGGTATAAGGATACCTTGATGGCTATAGCCTGACATAGTATGATGGGTGTAAGGATGCCTTGATGGCTATAGCCTGACATAGTGATATTGGGTAAGGATGCCTTGATGTCTATAGCCTGACATAGTGTGATGGGTATAAGGAGACTTGATGGCTATAGCCTGACATAGTTATGATGGGTGTAAGGATACCTTGATGGCTATAGCCTGACATAGTGTGATGGGTGTAAGGATGCCTTGATGTCTATAGCCTGACATAGTGTGATGGGTATAAGGATACCTTGATGGCTATAGCCTGACATAGTATGTGGTGTAAGGACCTTGATGGCTATAGCCTGACATAGTGGATGGGTGTAAGGATGCCTTGATGCTATAGCTGACATAGTGTTGATGGGTGTAAGGATGCCTTGATGGCTATAGCCTGACATAGTGTGATGGGTGTAAGGATGACTTGATGGCTATAGCCTGACATAGTATGATGGGTGTAAGGGCACCTTGATGGCTATAGCCTGACATAGTATGATAGGTGTAAGGATGCCTTGATGGCTATAGCCTGACATAGTATGATGGGTGTAAAGATGCCTTGAGGTCTATAGCCTGACATAGTATGATGGGTGTAAAGATGCCTTGAGGTCTATAGCCTGACAGTATGATTTTCCCAATCGTGCCTTATGGAAAATAATAACAAAATCAGACTTCTTAATAGAAAAAAATTATATTTAATTCTGAAATCATCCATAGTATTTACAGCTTAAAAATATAACATTTGAGACAAAATCAGACCGTTTCTCCTGAGCAATACAGTATACAACTCATACAGTCTAAATGATGAATTAATTATTTACAAAATATAATACAAAGTGCTTGTGAATAGAATTTGTCTCAAGAGATCTGTCATGCTCCCTCTTATTATATTCCCATTTTCAATAGAAAAGTACTTGGAGATAATTTGGAGGTGCCCTGCCCAGTCCACAACGCTTGACTTCAAACTATGGAGATGTTGTCCATGGTGCAGGCACACGACTCCACGATCATGTTGGGGAACTCGGCCACTTCTATCTCCGTGTAGTCGCCCTTCTTGACCAGGTACATCATGGGCAGCGGTGCGCTCTCCGCGATGGTACACTTCCGCTCCCCGTAGCCGTAGTTGCGCTTGGGCTGCTTGCACCCCCCAGCGCATCGGTAGGCCTGGTAGCCCGCGGGTTCGATTATCCAATACTGGGTCCACGTGAGCGCGCGGAAATTGATGAAGTATTTTTCTCTGCAGCACGTGTCCTTATCTGGATTGATTTCACAGTCACCTCGAGACCTAAGCAGAAAATGAATAGGGAGTTGTAAGTTAACTTGCACTAATTGATGCGTAAAGGTAGGGTAATTGTTACTGGACCGACATGACAATGTAAAAAAATATTCTGAATCTGCATAACAAAGCGCGCCTTACCCAAACTCTTCGAGGTTGAGTGTGTATAGGATCAGTTCAGGTTTTCCCAAGGTGTTTTCCGTCTGGTCCTGGGTGGTAAAGTGGACACTCTTGGCCATTTCTGCCGCGTAGCTGCCAGGTCTCTCGCCCTCGATCCACACCTCCAGGTTCATAGGTGTTTTCTGCTGCGTCTTTGACCAATAGTGCACACCCTGGGTGACATCAAAGCTTATCCAGCCAGTCTCATGGATGGGGATCAACCTACAGGAAATAAATGGTTGATTAAAAACCTTGCACATAGGTTCTACATTATAAGAACAAAGAACAACACATTGCCTAAAGGAAATGATCTGGACATGACATGGCTTTGGGTAAAATCTTACCGTGAGTCCACCAGAGATGTTGTGTTGGAGCCGTTCTCCAGCATCTGAACCCAGTAGATGGAGACTCTGGCGTTGTTAACCGGACGGTGGTTCCTCTTCTCCGGCATGGAGCGCTTGTGAGGAGGGGCTTTCTTGTACAGTTTCAGTTCGGCCATGGTCACCTCGCTATTATGGGGGATGCGGGTGTCCATGTCAAAGACCATCCGTTGCCGAGTGGTGTCCGAGTACACAAACTCCCCATAGATGTCTAATGGAACAGAACATAGAAATTATTAAGTATTGAGTCTAAAATTCTCACTAACATGAATGGGTTGAAACTATGAGTGCACACAAAATGCGAGTACACAAAACAGTCATTTGTGCACCTGTACAAAACTCGGTCTGCAACAAGTATGTATAACATCCAAGCAATATATTGCTATTTTTATATATATAAAAATATATAATCAGATGTATTTTATGTCTCAAGCAGGCCTACTAGAAAATGATCTTACCTGCATTTCCTGGGATTCCCCTCAGAATCCCCGCCAAGCTTGGCAGAGACCTGCGCCGCCTTTCGTGGTGCAGCTTCAGCATTGACAGGTATTTATTCTTAATGTGCGCAGGAATGACAAGATTCTCCAAATCCCTTTTGTGAATTTTCGGAACTTCATCCAGTCCAAGTTTTTGAAGCAGGGCATCCTTCATGTCCGTGTGCGTGAAAGCTTTGGAGACGGTGAATAAAGCTGCAGCACACAAAACGCAAGCACGGAGAAAATCCATCATAAATCTTCCAAAAGGGTGCCTTGTCCAGCAAGGAGAAGACAACTACAGTAGCAGAGAAGCTCAGAGCGAGAAAGTGGTCCTCTGACATCAGGGGGCCCTTATAAACACCTGGCCCTCCCAGTCAGTCATTCGCATATTGAGAATGAGGGGGTTGGGCAGGGGGAACGATAGACTATCTCAACAAAAGTGTGACATTAAAAGCCACGTTCCCGTCAGGACATCAGAAGTGCCATACTTTAAAACGGCAACTATTTCACCAGATTATATTGTATCAGTTTAATTTATAGATTAATTTAAACACCATTCCTCTAAAATCATAAAGGGATTTTATACAATTTATATCCTTCAGTTTTATACAAATCATTTGTAAAATTCAGTCTCCTCCATATCATTAGGAAGTCTAGTGATGTTTGTGGCAAAAACATAAATAAGTTGCAGTAACAAAACTCCTAAACACAGCATAGTTATTGGATTGTTATGGGTTGAGAATATTGAATTGATCCAGAGGCATATATGTAGTAGCCTATTTGTAGTGTAGTTCTAAGTAATGTTAGTTTGCAGGATGAGATGATTACAAATTGGTTGGTATTAAATGTTCCTATATGTTAAAATCATCCCAAAGGATGGACACTTGATTTATAAAATATTTTGATCAATACTTAAGTACATTTAATATATAATATATATTTATTTATAACAAATKCCTCCCATTGACTCTTCTTCTTGTTGTCGACATCTGCACAGGTGTTCCAGACAGCCCCTGCCCACGTGAACCTGTGCTGTACCCTCTCAGCCTACACACCCTAATGTGTACATTCCACTGGACAATATAAAGCAAGCCCAGTCTGGCAACTGTCTGTCAGTGTTTATTTCTGTCTGTCTAGCAGCCATTTTAGTTGATCAGGGGCACCATGTATGGCCCATCACTTGTGTGGGGAGGAGGGGGAGGAGGGGCCAAGGGGATTAGATGTTTATTCCAAACCCATCACCCCTTCTGCCCCTCGGACAGATTAAAATGATTAGCCAAACAGACAGTTAATCCAAGGGCCGGAGTGAGGATGTGGATTGGGAGGCTCTTCACATGTTGATGATTATCTGATTCCACTGCAGGATTTGCCTTGCCTATTTTGTCACACAAACATTAGAAGAGTGGCTGGTTTTCCTAGAGTGGGCCCTAGTCTGTGTTTGTGTATTGGGGCTTATTTGTTCGGAGATGTCAGACAGACTAAAGGAGGACACAGGAAGAGTAAATGACAGATGACTGTCAGGGGGACATTGTTAGCCTCATCTTAAGACCACACTCAATGCCCTCCTCTGGAACTACTGTTTTCAAGGCTGTTACAAAATGTTTATTCTAGTGAGCCATTTACCTTATGTTCATATTCTTATATTTTATTATTGTTGTTGCATTGTCGAGAAGGAACCTGCAAGTAAGCATTTCGTTGGAGGATGTATACCATGTGTATCCTGTACAGTATATACAACTAATAAAAGGATGTATACCATGTGTATCCTGTACAGTATATACAACTAATAAAAGCTTGAAACTTGTTTCCCACTTATTAGTTAAAGTGCCTGAAATGTATGGCTGCATACATCCAGACCTGGGTCAAATAGACTTGGCAAATACCTAAACTATGCATGATTTACTTTACCTGGTACACTGCCTATGGAATGTGCACCAAATTATATGACATACAGTATGTATTTGACCCAAGTCTGCATACATCAATCACTACATCCTAAAGTCTACATAAACATGTGAAACAATTATTTGCATTTTAAGAAATATTAAAATCAATACTACTTATATACATTATAGGCTACAATAATTCCCACACCAGTGAACGTGTGATCCTTTCACTAACAAAGTAGTTTGTAATGTAAAGTTGGAATATTCAATAAGATTGTCTGATGATTAGAAACACCACAGGAGACATGTGAATTCAGACCAGATGCATTGGGTCAGCCTATACATAGCCTATGGATTTCAGTGATCTCTTGAAAGCACAAAACTTTCCCTTCCATTTGGACCCCTAATTTAGTAAATTAAAATACCTTGTGTGATATTTGGCAGTCTTTCCCCCTTCCCTTCTCAATCACAGACAAGACAGGGCGCTGGTTCCAAGCACAGATGCATCTGATTCTCCCAATGTGCCATTCCTCTTCAATCAGAGGCCTGCCAGCTCCTACAATCAACAACAGAAGTGTTAGTTAACATCTCACATCTGCATTAGAAAAGCTGTCCAATTTATCTGTGATCCGCTTCCTTTTGTGAAACATAAAATCCCCCTCCCTATGCATCTAAACATTACAAAATGGTGTAATGATGCACATGACTGTAAAATCAAACATCCGTTCTCCTTCCATGGTTTGAATTGATTATAGAGAAAGAGCTTAAAATTACATTCATCAAAATGTAAAGTGTATAAGTTTCTGTACATTTGCATGGACTTCACTTCAGCACAAAATCAGCAGGCTAGGCCTATTATTTTGAGCATCTCAAATGAGAGAATGAAGCTGTGTAAAAGTCAATATTGAAGTTGTAGCCCACATTATTTAAATGACATTACATTATTGTCACTAACTTCCTAATTATGCTATATCATGCTTTATCCTGCCTGATCTCAACATAAAATATTGAAGAAATGCAATGTTTGCACATGAATTGCTCTACTTGTAGGCTAATTGCCCAGTGTTCAAGTGGCCAATGTTGGCCAATAATCCTGTGCAGGGACCAACAGACCAGGCTGGACAGTCAGTTGTATGGGCTATTTAATTGACAAGGCTATAGCCTAATTGTGTATATTTTATATTTGATCACAGTTAATAGGGTCTCCAAAGGAATATGAATACTTGGTTTTATCATAGTAGTTTATTTCTGTCTGTTCAGAGACTATTGGAGACTTATTATCTTGAAAAGGAATATTGTATCAAATTGCCTCTATGCCCTACCCAGGCTACAATAGTATACATCTATCTACTGTAGATGCTTACTTGACAGGTGAGATTCCATATTTGACATTGTTAAGAAATGATTGACAAACGTGATGTAAATCAATTAAAGTAACTTTTAATTACCTTCTGGATGATTGTCAAATCTACAATCGGTATCTGTACGCAACTCGTTTCGATTCAAAACATCAGTAAAAGGAGTCGGTAAAGTTCCAGGGCTCTCCAATCCTGTTCCTGGAGAGCTATCCTCCTATAGGTTTTCAAGTCAACCCCAGTTGTAAACTAACTAACCTGGTTCAGTTTATCAACCAGCTATGTATTAGAATCAAGTAGGCTAGATTAGGGTTGGAGCGAAAACCTACGGACGGTAGCTCTTCAGGAACAGAGTTCGAGAGTCCTGCGGTAAACGAATGAACGAACGTAAGTAATATCCTTGAATCAAACCTACCGGTACAAGGTAACCATCCCCATCGAATAATTATACAGAATTGACGGCTGCGAAGATTCGCCAGGGGGCGCGGTTGTTCCAAGATATGTCATCAGATCCAATTTGCCACTTCCTTGGCCTAGTACTAGCCTGTGTTGAAAATATAATAATAAACATGTTTGCTTTATTATTTCAACCCCGATACGCATATTTAATGGCACAGAATATAACACAATGGTTTTATACCTTCTAGATCATAGGGGTGGTGGAAGATTTTTTAACAAAATAAAATATAGTTTTTGAACACTATTTTCAACTGTTAAACCCATAACATGTTTGAACTATTGTCTTTGAAATGTAAATGCATTTCATGTTGATAGCTCGACAACATCATATTATGCTAGCAGTACTTTTATTTCTGATAATAAGCTGCAAGAATACCAACATTGGTTGATACGCTGGAAGATAATGTGGAGATAATGAATATTATTGTCAATCAATGAAGTCAATAGTTCACATATTTGACATCTGGTGAGCTCCATTGAAAAATGAAAATCTATTAGATTATTCCAATTTCTCTGGCTGGTAACTAAAGAAAAAAGCTAGCCATGTAAACTACTTTGTGGCCTATCCCAAAATTATTTAGTGTTTGTTTCTTGCTAATGCTGTGTTCACAACATCTTGTAATTTCATTWAAAAAAAAGTGAAATCAGCTCTGGATATACATTTTAATGACCTCCATGTTTGATTGTATTGTCCAGTTCAAAACGTGATGCACCCAACTCGTATTTACGATTTCACAAATGGTAATTACCACCTTCCCACTTGGTTATGAATGCAGCATTACTCAATGTAATGTGCAGATACAAAAATAAATTATGTTAAGCAATTAAAGGGCCTGTTCTTATTCTTAAATGTGTCATTCCATTCTATACCGATCAAATGAAATGCTGAATATGCGCTGAATACAACAGGTGTAGTAGACCTTACCGTGAAATGCTTATTTATGAGCCCTTAAATAAACAAAGTAAAAAATTCTATAAAAACTACACACAATAAAATTAAATGTGGGGGATGGCAGTGGGGGGAATGCAGTGGGGCAGCGAAGCAAAACCATCATGCATTTTGTGATAAAAGCACCACATTTGGCACAGAGGTAGATTCATGGGTCCCGGCTAGAAGGGATACAGCTTTTGTCAGATTTTACATTTCCTACCAGGTTAAGAGAATTAACTTAGCAGGTTAGGATAATTAGGTTAAGGTTAGGAAAAGGGTTAGGGTTAGCTAAAATGCAAAAATATATATATATATTTTGTTATGTAAATTTGACAAAAGCTGGATCCCTTCTAGCCATGACCAGATTTATGTACCCTTAAAATATTTAGATATGGAGCCACCCCAGATTTGGTCCCTGGGGAAATGGCATTCATTTTTCTAAATGGCTACTTAATGGTGTCACTATTTTGAAATTCAGAAGGATTGTTTTAAGATGAAGGCTACAAATTGGCTTAGAGGTAGATTTATGGACCCTGAAAACATTTAGATTATGGAGCCAACCCAGATTTGGCCCCCGGGGGGTGTGGCATCCCTTTTTTTAAATAGCCACATAGGGTAATATTATTTTACAATTTAAAAGGACTATTTTGAGGTAAACACACCATATTTGGTACAGCAGTAGATTTATGTAGCCTGAAAAGATTAAGATATGGAGCCACCACAGGTTTGGCCCTCAGGGGCCGTGGCCGCCATCTTCCAAAATGGCCACTGTCGGTTATACAATGTTACAATTCTAAAGGCCTTTCATACTCCTTGTAATATACTGTGTGTAACTGTTAAACCTTTTGGTTTCCAGGAGATCCAGGGCAAAAGGTATAGGCCAGAATATGTGATTTAAAAAAACCTAAGAAGTATAGAAGGTTACTTTCTATAGATTTAAGGTTTGTAAAATAGTTGTACAGTCTGCAGCCTTTTAGTAAAATGGCTGCCATGGCCCCCAGGGGCCAAATCTGTAGTGGCTCCATATTTTAATATTTTCAGGGTACCTCAGTCTACATCTGAGCCAAATTTCATCTGCAAATCTCCAAATAAATTCTCTGTCCATTTCATAAATTGACTGTCATGGCCCCCAGGTGCAAACTCTGTGGTGGCTTCATATCTAAATCTTTTGTGGTGGCTTCATATCTAAATCTTTTGAGGGTACATGAATCTACCTGTGTGACAAATTTTGTGTGTTTATCTCTAAATAGTCTTTCTGAATTGTACAATAGTGTTATCCTATGCAGCCATTTTGGGGTGGCTCCATATCTAAATATTTTTTAGGGTCCATAAATGTACCTCTGTTCTAAATCTGGAGCCTTTATCTTAAAGCTGCAATATGTAATACATTTTTTGGGTGACATAGAAATGTGAGTTATAGATCTGTCATTTCACAGGAGGTTGGTGGAACCTTAATTGGGGAGGATGGAGTGGAATAGGAGGAATGGTATCAAATACAGCAAACACGTGGTTTGATGTGTTTGATGCCATTCCATTTTCTTCACTTAGGCCTGTTCGGCTGGGGTTTCTGTGGTAGCAGGGCAGGGGGCAGGATCCACAGTGCTTCCAGGAGGATGCGTGTGTCTGTTAAGCAGGGTTGGGGATCAATTCTATTTCAATTCCATTTGCTGTAATTTTCATTGAAAGAAAGTCTAAGAAGCGGTAGGTCAGTTCTATGTGTGCTACTTCCATGCTTCTCTTTCTTAAGTTGTGTTTTTCTGTCTTTTACTTTTGGTTTGTACATCAGCTTCAAACAGACAAAAATTAAATATTTTTCATTATGGAAAATATATTTCACAGTGGTTTAGAWGGTACAATGACTATCTACACGATACTTGCTTGTTTTGTCACATAGACTGAAATTAGGCTAACTATTAGAATTTTAGCAACCAGGAAATGGCAGAGCGATTTCTGCATAATGCGTCTTTAAAACAGTCCTTCTGAAGGGTGGGTATGATTTGTGGAATGCTCCAACAGGAATATGTTCCAAAAACTTTGTAAATAACAAGGTTGCCAACAAACAACGCATACAAAGTCGTATAGCGGCAGAATAAGATGCTGGGTAGGGAGTGGGCTATTTAATGACTTTTTTCTATCACCAATGTCTGTCCTCACTCTGGTAGCCTATGGACAAACATTAAGAATAAGCTACGTGTTGAGTTGATGTCTGTTCGGCAGCTAGTTAGCTAGGTGAATTAATCATGCTACTTTGTATGCGTTTGTAACGGATGTGAAATGGCTAGCTAGTTAGCGGGTACGCGCTAATAGCGTTTCAATCGGTTACGTCACTTGCTCTGAGACTTGAAGTAGGGTTTCCCCTTGCTCTGCAAGGGCCGTGGCTTTTGTGGAGCGATGGGTAACGACGCTTCCTGGGTGACTGTTGTTGATGTGTGCAGAGGGTCCCTGGTTCGCGCCCGTGTCGGGGCAAGGGGACGGTCTAAAGTTATACTGTTACACGTTGTTTGTTGGCAACCTTGTACTTTACAAAGTTTTTGGAACAGATTACTATTGTAACGTTCCGCAAATTATACCCACCCCTTCTGAATTCCATAATAATGTTACCATCGGTGGCCATTTTGAAAAATGGTTGCCACGCCCCCCTAGGGGCGGCTCCATATCTAAATCTTTTCAGGGTACATCAATCTACCTCAGTGCCAGATTTTGTGCTTTTATCACAATATGCACGATAGTGCCTATTTTTTTTTCATTTTCGCCACCTAGCTACAACGACCGCAGTTTCCATTCACAATATTGTCCGCTATCCTTCCAGTATACCCTCGCGTCCCACAGGACAGCAGATGCTGTGACGGCAGTGTGTGACGTTCGCCATGATGAGCTGGGGTTTTGCCTGCAGCAAGCTGTAGTTCGAGAACGGCAAGCGACCGACGTGGGAAGCAAGGGGGAAGGCAGTGTACTGGATTGGTATGAGCAAGAATGCAGCTTTTTTCTTGACGGGAAAAAGCTCAACCCCTCAGAGAAACCGCATTTTCGACGGATACAGCAATGGACATATATTCGAACCATAGTTTTAAACTGTGAAGAGGGCCAGGCAGAGGATTTTAAAATAATTGGATTTAAACGAAAAAACTAGCTAGTTAAGCCTTGCGCCCTTCCATTCTCAGACTCAACAGAGGAGGGGCATTGCATTGAGGCTTTGTAGCATTGCAGATCTAGTGTTGATGCATTTTTTGTCGCTGCAGTTTGGATAACCACATATCAACAACTCAGGGGATTGCTATAACTGCATTCTCACGGGTAATATTTTCATTGGGGGTATTTTTGCCAGGAGAAGACTGGAAAAAATACGTAAGGAAATACTACAAGCGGCTTTCATTAGCCTACGTCAAAATCTGCTGGCCAGGGCAGGGTCTGCAATTGTGAGTTCTCCTTTGTGTTTTGGGGGAATAGGATAAATAAAATGAGGAAATATTACATGGCTCACTCACCTCCGAGATACTCTATATATACCTTTGTGAGAGGTGGATCATGATAGTTCTATTTTAGCTCGCTATTAGTTTGCTTGCCTCAAAGTTTTTATTCATTTTGCTACAAGGTGAGACAGAGACAAGCTAAGCGAACTTCTTCTGTTCGTCCCTGGTCAGCCTGAATATAAGGCTTATCTAACTATTTAAGTGAGTTAATATAATTTCCTCTACTAGCATCACCTGACTACAGTTTGAATCATGTCGGGAGAGGTCCGTTTGAAGAAACTGGAGAAGCTGATCCTTGACGGCCCAGCTCAGTCAAATGACCAATGCCTTAGCGTGGAAACGCTATTGGATATCCTTATCTGCCTTTATGACGAGTGCAACAACTCACCTCTCAGAAGGGAGAAAAACATCTTGGAGTTTCTGGATTGGGGTAAGTTCCCCCCTTTCTTTTTATGTAAAATTATAATGGTGGTGCAATGTGCCCCCCCCCCCCCAATACCTTTTTATAGTAGTAGAGACCTCAGCACAAGGCCTGGTCATGAATGAGCTGCTATCCTCTTAGCCTAGGCCACCTCCACACCTCCGTTTTTAACTTCAAGGCTATTGTGCTTTTCTACTGTATGACTGCTTTTGGGGTACTTTATATCCAACTTGAGTCGTGTCCCATAACAAATTGACTTTACACACCAACAGCAAATGTTAACATTTGTTGTAGTGGCAGTAGCCAGGCAGTGGCCTAGCACGAGCCCCAAATGTCATGGAACGTTTGCAATGGTGTAACCTCTCCCCCACTCACGGTCATTGAAAAGCAAAGCACACAGGACCACACACAACTTAATCATTTGTTGAAAAAGCGAACTGTGTGTGTGACGACATTGGTGGTTTGGTTCGAGCACTAATGGAATGCAACGACCTTTTATCTGACTGGTCCAGCGGTAACTCTGTATGGGTATGCCTTACCGAGATGTCCAAGTGCCAAGTGTGATTTCATTTGGACATTTACCCCGTGTTAACACACGGACCCAGCCAGAGGCCAGGGGAAACACTGCAATATGTACTGCAATTAGGTGCTTTTATTCAGGACTCAGCCATTTCACTGACAGTAGCTGCAAACAATGGAAATCATTTCATCTTTACAAACACCATAGAAACACTATCAAAATAAGTGTATGCTTCATTTAGGCTAAGGGGTTGTAAWATATTGCGAGTACATGTAGCCTACTAAAATAAAGCATATTTCAACACCTTTGGTGGTGTCCTCCTTTTGACCTCTGAGCTTACCACAAGGTTTGATGACATGATTTGACAAATGCTTCATACCCTGAATCGTGCTTATACCCAGGCCTGTCACATGAAACACCATTCCCCAAAGATGGATGAGACACTTAAATTCAAAATACATCTTTCACTTGAACTTTAATGTTCACAAAACATAATGCTCAAAACATTGCCATTATAAAACACCATCATGTTATAAAGTATAAGACTAGCTATGACTGATGTCATCCCTGATATCCCCTTCATGCTCAGCCCACAACAGTACACAAACATTACTATAAGGTTTGTTTTTCGTCACTTAGTTTGGTGACCTCGTTTTGGTTGATATGGCAACAGACCCCTGTATAACCTGCAGCCATCAGTGAATGGACCAGGCCTAGTTCACCATATCCTTCTGTTATGACCTTATAACACTGACTACCTAGTAGTAAGCAGAAGATTGGAAGAGGCGTTGACCTGAATTACACTATTTTTAAAGCTCAATTATGAAATATGTAACAATTGTTTTATCTGCATTGTTTATTTGCTATTAATGGAAAAATATGTTCATTCTAAATACTGTCCAGCACAATGCAACAGCACTAGCCTATATTATACACTAATAACAATGCTATAGGCCTAAAACACTATACTGTACTTTATAATACTATACTATAGGCCTACTATCTATGTAGCCTGAGAAGTTGAAGTCCAGATATGAGGAGGATCAGAACAGAAGAAACAACAATCTGTTTGAGAATGAACTGTTGTTGTGGTTCTGGTGACATGTGGATCTGGCATGATGTGGTGTGTTTCTAGTGGTGTGGTTCTGGTGACCTGTGGATCTGGCATGATGTGGTGTGATGTTGTGTTGTGGTTCTGGTATGGTTCTAGTGTGGGTGTGGTGTGGTGTAGTTCTGGTATGGTGTGGTGTGATGATGATGTGGTGTAGTTCTGGTATGATGTGGTGTAGTTCTGGTATGATGTGGTGTAGTTCTGGTATGATGTGGTGTAGTTCTGGTATGATGTGGTGTAGTTCTGGTATGGTGTGGGTATGATGTGGTGTGATGATGATGTGGTGTAGTTCTGGTATGGTGTGGTTCTGGTATGGTGTGGTTCTGGTGTGATGTGGTTCTGGTGTGATGTGGTTCTGGTGTGGTGTGGTTCTGGTATAATGTGGTGTGGTTCTGGTTTGCTTCTGGTATGGTTCTAGTGTGGGTGTGGTTCTGGTATGGTGTGGTTCTGGTATGTGGTGTGGTTCTGGTCTGATGTGGTGTGGTTCTGGTGTGGTGTGGCTAACTGTTGAACTCCAGTAGAAGACATCCACCCCACTGGGCCTCTGGTTGGTTATATCGGCAGCCACCATTGGTTGTGATGGTGAGGATATCTTAAACACACCATACACCTCACTTAGTTACTCACAGTCCTACCCAGGCCAGGTGTTGATGGGCATGGTAGAAGCTAGGAGGGTCTGTGGGTGCTGATGATGGGGTTGATTGTGATGTGAAGGGCCAGGACATCCTTGTCAAGATGCTGGATGTTCTACTTTTCCCTGTGATGATTCCACAGGGGCAGCTAACAGGAAACACAGGGACTGGATGCTGGGCTCTTTGGGCACATGATGTCATACCAGGAAGTGGCTCTGCTGTGTATTGTGTTGGTCACTGCTGTCCTGCAGCCTGTGACTATGAAGACAGCTGGCAGTGGTCAGGTCACTCACTCACACTCTTTCATTTATTCATTAATACACACACACATGTCGTGGGTGAAGGTTCCTTTTCCATTGTCCTGAGAGGGATCACCATCATGGAGGGGTACTATGGAGTCAGAGGCCGGCCGTGTCACGGTGGATGTCTTCCCTGAACCCTCACTCCATATCAGACCATTGAAGTGGCCTAAACATAGCAGACCAACAGTCGGTTACGTTTTCATGCCCTCCCCCAAATCCTTACATAGCACACATACCCACTTCTAACAGTTTCCCAGCTCAACCAAACAAACCACCTAACCAATAGAAGGTGAAGCTGAGAATGAATCATATTTTCTAGCTGCAGGAAGCTGAACCTCCTATATATGAATGACTGGCCCTGGTTTTCTCACCACTCTCTCCCAGAGGGTAGCCTACAACTCGGTTTATTAGCAAGCTCTGAGGACCAAGAGGTTTGTAAATGTCCATCATCTGCCGCTGGGATGACGCCTCTCTCCCGGCTGTGGATCCAGCAGGCCAGGCAGTATTTACAGAACATTTTGGTGTGAATATGAACACACATTTGCAGGCTGCACAGACACACACAAACAGTCACACACAAACAGTCAAACATGCAGGACACACACACACACACACAGCCTGAATAAGGACCATTACTCTACTCATAAATGACTTCTAAATTAGTCAAACCCAGAGGAACAATTAGCCCCCCCCTCCCCCCATCCAAGTCTAGACCAATGACACAGAGTGACATTGTTTTCTCAAATTATTTCTCACTTGTGAAAGGATGAATTTATGCAAGGCTTGCTAGTTGAGCTGTTATGGCTGAAATGGATGCGGAGCCAACTGGCAAAGACATCCTACTGTCTTTCCCCTTCACTTAGGCCTGTTCGGCTGGGGTTTCTGTGGTAGCAGGGCAGGGGACAGGATCCACAGTGCTTCCAGGAGGATGCATGTGTCTGTTAAGCAGGGTTGGGGATCAATTCTATTTCAATTCAGTATTTTCGAAAAGTGGAATGAAATTAAAATCCCAAGTGGTAGTCTGTCTGAGGTAGATACTGGAACTGTTAAAAAAGGGTAATCTACTCAATGTGTCTGAAAAACACACAGGAAACAAAATATTTGTGCTATTATTTCAGTCCGGTATCATATTGGATCAGTGCCCAGATTTCTGGCTTCAATCGGGAAAACTATTAACAGCTCAGAACAGGCCCAGCAGAACAGGCCCAGCAGAACAGGTCAGACCAGGTCCAGCATCTTAGTGGTGCTGACCTAGTATCAGTTTAGCCTTTTAGATCATAATGAATATAATTCAAATCAAAGTTTATTTGTCACATGCACCGAATACAACCGGTGTAGACCTTACCCTGAAATGCTTACTTACAAGACATTAATTACAATACCGTTTTAAAATATTAACTAAATAAACTAAAGTAACATAAACAAAGGAACACAATAAAATAACAAGAGGCTATATAGGGGGTACCGGTACCGAGTCAATGTGTGGGGGTACAGGTTAGTAATGAGGCTATATACAGGGGGTACCGGTACCGAGTTAATGTGTGGGGGTACAGGTTAGTCAAGGTAATTTGTAGATAGGGGTAAAGTGACTGTGCATAGATAATTAACAGTGAGTAGCAGCAGTGTAAAAACAAAGGAGGGGGAGGTCAATGTAAATAGTCCGGGTGGCCATTTGATTAATTGTTCAGCAGGCTTATAACTTGGGGGTAGAAGCTGTTAAGGAGCCTTTTGGACCTAGACTTTGCACTCCGGTACTGCTTGCCGTGCGGTAGCAGAGAGAACAGTCTATGACTTGGGTGACAGGAGTCTTTGACACTTTTCTGGGCCTTCCCTGACCAGTAGAGGACCTGATCCCAGATCAGTACTCCTTCATGGCAGAGAAGCTGGGTCAGAGTTAATAAATAACATGCAGAAACACCAGGGTATCTCTGCCTTTAGTTTGTTCCCCCTCTCTACCACAGGATGTTGCTTCCACACAGAGGGCTTGGCATGGAACAGCTGTAATAGTAGAGTTATATGCCAAATAATTTACCTCTGCTTGCTCCCAGGCCATGTTTTCTCTCTCCTCCTCCCTCACTCGCTCGTGCCCTCTGTATGCATGTGTGCCTTACTGGGTGTGGCTGGGAAATAGGCCTACAGACAGACATATACAAACACACGAATATAGGAAGCATACAGACGGTGCATTGCAATCATTCTTTCAACACAACAGGACCGAGAAAATAAACATTGCCACATACTAAGTCCCCCAAATTATGCTATTAGATAGCAATAAACAATGTATTTTGTGGTGAGATGTTGAGTGTCAAATGTCTTGTGATGATGGGTTAATTATGTGGCCAGGCGCAGGCAGGCCAGTGAAAGCTTGTGGTAGCTAGATAGTGAAGGAGAAGGGAGTGAGTGCTTTGTGACCCTGTGTGTGTTCCGTAGCCAGAGCATCCCTGTATTTTGTGGAGGCTCAGCTGTGTGTAAAAACGCTGACTAAGCCAGGCCCCAGCCCTTCACAGCTCAGCTGTGTGTAAAAACGCTGACTAAGCCAGGCCCCAGCCCTCACAGCTCAGCTGTGTGTAAAAACGCTGACTAAGCCAGGCCCCAGCCCTTCACAGCTCAGCTGTGTGTAAAAACGCTGACTAAGCCAGGCCCCAGCCCTTCACAGCTCAGCTGTGTGTAAAAACGCTGACTAAGCCAGGCCCCAGCCCTTCACAGCTCAGCTGTGTTAAAAACGCTGACTAAGCCAGGCCCCAGCCCTTCACAGCTCAGCTGTGTGTAAAAACGCTGACTAAGCCAGGCCCCACCCTTCAGCACAGCTGTGTGTAAAACGCTGACTAAGCCCGGCCCCAGCCTTCACAGCTCAGCTGTGTGTAAAAACGCTGACTAAGCCAGGCCCCAGCCCTTCACAGCTCAGCTGTGTGTAAAAGCTGACTAAGCCGGCCCAGCCCTTCACAGCTCAGCTGTGTGTAAAAACGCTGACTAAGCCAGGCCCCAGCCCTTCACAGCTCAGCTGTGTGTAAAAACGCTGACTAAGCCAGGCCCAGCCCTTCACAGCTCAGCTGTGTGTAAAAACGCTGACTAAGCCAGGCCCCAGCCTTCACAGCTCAGCTGTGTGTAAAAACGCTGACTAAGCCAGGCCCAGCCCTTCACAGCTCAGCTGTGTGTAAAAACGCTGACTAAGCCAGGCCCCAGCCCTTCACAGCTCAGCTGTGTGTAAAAACGCTGACTAAGCCAGGCCCCAGCCCTTCACAGCTCAGCTGTGTGTAAAAACGCTGACTAAGCCAGGCCCCAGCCTTCACAGCTCAGCTGTGAATTTGAGTAGAGGCGCAAATTTAGGAATACAAAAGCTGTTTAGGGGATAGCTTTTTGTCCATTAAATTTTTTTAGTAAATTAGCAGACCTTCTTATCCAGAGTGACTTACACTTAGTGCATTTRTCTTAAGATGGCTAGTTAAGACAACCATATCAGTCTTTTTGTTGTTGATTGGGGTGAATYGCCTACTCTTTGAAGAGGTAGTRTTTTAGACCCTCTCTCTCTCATCCCTCTCTGCGCCATGCTTTCTGTTATTTTTCTCTCCATTCTTTCCATATCATCTCTTTCTCTTTCATATCATCGTTCTTTCCATCTTTCTTGCACCCTCCCTCTTCCCGTCCCTCGATCTCTATGTTCCAGTCTTGCCCCTCCCCTTTTCTCTCCATCCATAACTCCATCCATCCCCCCTTTTCCTCCTCTCTACTCCTCCACCCCCCACCCCCTTTTCCTCCTCTCTCAGGCCCTGTGTTCCGGTATGGTCACCAGTCAGTGACGGTGTGTTTGGTATGGTGACCAGTCAGTGTGTTTGGTATGGTGACCAGTCAGTGTGTTTGGTATGGTGACCAGTCAGTGTGTTTGGAATGTCTGTGGTTCTTCTCCTGATTCTATATTACCACCTAGCGTTTCTCTGGTAGAGGGTAGAGTGCCCTTGGCTTTTGATGTGTTATGATTTTGAGGATGACCTTCTCTATTTTCAGGTCTACACTGGGCTGTGTGCAGCAGTGGATGTTAAGGCCTCATCCTCCTTGCGTAGTCACAGGAAGCTGTAGCTAGATGAGCAGTCCAGTGACGCTGCCTTTCCTTGCATGCCATCACATCATCGGGAAATCCTGTGGTCGCTCTGATTGTCATCTCAATTGTCTGTGGGAAGGGACGTCTCTGCTGCTGCCCCTATATATAGACCAATACCTCATCTCTGCTTTCCCCCTACTGGAAGAGCTGAGAGTGCTGCAGGGACAATGACCGTGTCTCTTAGGCTGTCTTTGGATCGGTCAGGTTCTGTCTGTGGATCGGTCAGGTTCTGTCAGGGTGGGAGATTTATTTGACATGAACGTGCCTTTTAGGTCTTAGGGCTGTCTGTGGCTCCGTCAGGTTCTGTCTCTGGTTCTCTGTGGATCTGTCAGGGTGAGTGGAAGGGCCTCAGGACTGTGTGCCTGACAGCTCTGCTCATCTGCTACTTTGTTGTGTGTTTTCCTCTTTATCCTCAGAAGACTTGCTGGATGACATGCTTTAAAGAGACACTGCACTTCCTGATTTGGCCTCGTTTTTCATCAACGTTCGTTTAGACATGCTAGCGGCCGTGACTGAAGGCAAACAAATGTTTCCACTGCTCCGCTGTCCTACAACCCTATTCTATCACTGGATAGATTTGTCTCGTCTTTCTGAGAGACCGATCCCAGAAGTAATATCCATACAGGTGTAGGTTACATGTGGTCATATCACAAACATCTCCCAGCTTGACTGTAGATACATCAGCAAAGAATCTATGGATGTGTTCGTATTACAAAGACAAAACAWTTTCTGCTGTAAATATCATATTGATGTGCTTCTAAAGACCGTATGCCTACACTTTAACACATCTCAGTCAGTTGTGTGTAGAGAACAACTTCAGCTGTCTAACCAGAACTAGAATGACATTCTATTGGTCTATTTGCCCAAATCTATGGATTTGGCTGTTTAATACACTGACATGCACAGCTCTCTCTCTCTGAAGTTCTGTCTTCAAATATGAATTGTCACATGCCTTGTAAACAACAGGTGTAGACTTACTCACAGGCCCTTCCCTACAATGCAGAATACAGTCAAATTATAATAATAGAAAAAAATAAATTAGTAACACAGGGAATAAATACACAATGAGCAATGATAGCTTGGCTATATTTCATTTTATTTAACCTTTTATTTAACTAGGCAAGTTAAATATATATATATATATATGAGTTTACCGAGTCAATGTGCAGGGGTACGAAAAAATTGAGCTAGAAATGTACTAGAGGTCGCCTGATTATGATTTTTCAACGCTGATACCGATTTATTGGAGGACCAAAAAAAGCCGATACCAATTAATCGGACAATGTAATGACAATTACAACAATACTGAACAAACACTTTTATTTTAACTTAATATAATACATCAATAAAATTAATTTAGCCTCAAATAAATAATGAAGCATGTTCAATTTGGTTTAAATAATGCAAAAACAAAGTAAAAGTGCAATATGTGCCATGTAAAAAAGTTTAAGTTCCTTGCTCAGAACATATGAAAGCTGGTGGTTCCTTTTAACATGAATCTTCAATATTCCCAGGTAAGAAGTTTTAGGTTGAGGTTATTATAGGAATTATAGGACTATTTCTCTCGATTACAATTTGTATACCATATACTATTGGATGTTCTTATAGGCACTTTAGTATTGCCAGTGTAACAGTATAGCTTCCGTCCCTCTCCTCGCCCCTACCTGGGCTCGAACCAGGAACACATCGAAAACAGCCACCCTCGGAGCATCGTTATTCATTGCTCCACAAATGCCACGTCCCTTGCAGAGCAAGGGGAACAACTACTTCAAGGTCTCAGAGCGAGTGCCATCACCAATTGAAACGCAATTGGCGCACACCCCGCTAACTAGCTAGCCATTTCACATCGGAAACACCAGCCTAATCTCGGGAGTTGATAGGCTTGAAGTCATAAACAGCTCAATCCTTGAAGCACAACGAAGAGCTGCTGTCAAACGCACGAAAGTGCTGTTTGAATGAATGCTTACGAGGCTGCTGCTGCCTACTACCGTTCAGTCAGACTGCTCTATCAAATCATAGACTTAATTATACCATAATAACACACAGAAATACGAGCCKTAGGTCATTAATATGGTCAAATCCGGAAACTATCATTTCGAAAACAAAACGTTTATTCTTTCAGTGAAATACAGAACTGTTCCGTATTTTATCTAACGGGTGGCATCCCTAAGTCTAAATATTGATGTTACATTGCACAACCTTCAATATTATGTCATAATCATGTACAATTCTGGCAAATTAATTACGGTCTTTGTTAGGAAGAAATGGTCTTCACACAGTTCACAATGAGCCAGGCGGCCCAAACTGCTGCATATACCCTGACTGCTTGCACGGAACGCAAGAGAAGTGACACAATTTCCCTAGTTAAAAGAAAGTCATGTTAGCAGGCAATATTAACTAAATATGCAGGTTTAAAAATATATACTTGTGTATTGATTTTAAAGAAAGGCATTGATGTTTATGGTTAGGTACACATTGGTGCAACGACAGTGCTTTTTTCGCAAATGCGCTTGTTAAATCATCACCCGTTTGGAGAAGTAGGCTGTGATTCGATGAGAAATGAACAGTCACCGCATCGATTATATGCAACGCAGGACAAGCTAGATAAACTAGTAATATCATCAACCATGTGTAGTTAACTAGTGATTATGTTAAGATTGATTGTTTTTTTCTAAGATAAGTTTAATGCTAGCTAGCAACTTACCTTGGCTTCTTGCTGCACTCGCGTAGCAGGTAGTCAGCCTGCCATGCAGGCTCCTCGTGGAGTGTAAGGCAAGTGGTTAGAGCGTTGGACTAGTAACCGGAAGGTTGCAAGATCGAATCCCCGAGCTGACAAGATAAAAATCTGTCGTTCTRCCCCTGAACAAGGCAGTTAACCCACTGTTCCTAGGCCGTCATTGAAAATAAGAATGTTTTCTTAACTGACTTGCCTAGATACATAAAGGTTAAAAAAAAAAAAAATCCGCCACAATCGGTGTCCAAAAATGCCGATTACCGATTGTTATGAAAACTTGAAATCGGCCCTAATTAATTGGCCATTCCGATTATCGACCTCTAATRTGTACATATAGGTGGGGGTAAAGCGACTAGGCAACAGGATAGATAATAGACTGTAGCAGCAGTGTATGTGATGAGTGTGGAAGTGTGTGTGTGGCGACGGTGTGCCTGTGTGTGTGTTGGAGTGTCAGTGTATGTATKTGTGAGTATGTGGGTAGAGTCCAGTGTGTGTGTGTGTGCATAGAGTTAAGAGTTAGTGCAAAAAGGGTCAATGCAGATAGTCCAGKCAGCTATTTGGTTAACTATTTAGAGGTCTTATGGCTTGGGGGCAGCAGCTGTTCAGGAGCTTTTTGGTCCCAGACTTAGTGCTCTGGTACTGCTTGCCGCCGTGTGGTAGCAGAGAGAACAGTTTATGACTTGGGTGGGTGGAGTATTTTTATTTTTAGGGCCTTCCTCTGACACCGCCTGGTATAGAGGTCCTGGGTGGCAGGGAGTTCAGCCCCAGTGATGTACTGGGCCTTACGCACTGCCCTCTGTAGTGCCTTGCGGTCGGATGCCAAGCAGTTGCCATACCAAGCGGTGATGCAGCCAGTCAAGATGCTATAGAATTTTTTGGAGGATCTGAGGGCCCATGCCAAAACCTTTCAGCCTCCTGAGGGGGAAGAGCTGTTGTCCTACCCTCTTCACGACTGTTGGTGAGTTTGGACCGTGATGGGTTCAAACATGTGGACATTGAGGAACTTGAAGCTCTCGATCTGCTCCACTACAGCCCCGTTGTTGTGAATGGGGAYGTGTTCTGCCCTCCTTTTCCTGTTGTCCACGATCTGAAGTCTGAACAGCATTCTCATGTAGGTGTTCCTTTTGTCAAGGTGGGAAGGGGCAGTGTGGAGTGCAATAGAGATTGTGTCATCTGTGGATCTGTTTGGGTGGTATGCGAATTGGAGTGGGTCCAAAGTTTCTGGGATAATGGTGTTGATGTGAGCCATGACCAGCATTTCATAGCTACAGACGTGAGTGCTACGTGGCGGTAGTCATTTAGAAAGGTTACCTTGGTGTTCTTGGGCGCAGAGACTATGGTGGTCTGCTTGTAGGTACTACAGACTGGGTTAGGGAGAGGTAGAAAATGTCAGTGAAGACACTCAGAGCATGCTCTGAGTACGCGTCCTGGTAATCCTTGTGAATGTTAACCTGTWTACAGGTCTTACTCACATCGGCTATGGAGAGCGCGATCACACAGTCATCCGGAATATCAGGTGCTCTCACGCATGGTTCAGTGTTTCTTGCCTCAAAGCAAGCATAGAAGGCATTTAGCTGGTCCGGTAGGCTTGCGTCACTGGGCACCTCTAGGCTGGGTTTCCCTTTGTAATCTGTGATAGTTTGTAAACCCTGCCACATCCGATGAGCGTCCGAGCCGGTTTAGTAGGATTCGACCTCAGTACTGTATTGCCGCTTTGCGGGATTTCTTCCGAATTAGTGTACCGCTCCTTGAAAGCGGCAGCTCTAGCCTTTAGCTCAGTACGGATGTTGCCTGTAATCCATGGCTTCTGGTTGGGATATATACGTACTGTCACTGTGGGTACGACGTCGACAATGCACTTATTAAAGAAGCCGGTGGCTGATGTGGTAAACTCCTCAATGCCATCGGATGAATCCAGGAACACATTCCAGTATGTGCTAGCGAAACAGTCCTGTAGCTTAGCATCCGTCTACGGTGGATCAAGTCTACAGTGGGTGATGAAGGCCCTTCCATGTATGTAATATATTACAGGTTATAGACATGTGCAGTCAGGTGGCAGGAGGGGTGGAGTACATGACACTCCATCCTGGATATGACWGAGTTTTACTCATCCCATGGGTCCAGCAGGCGGAGTTCAATATCTACAGGCAGATGTGAGATGCAGGAGGATTGCACTCTTCTCGTACTAAGTAGCCTACAGAATAATATGAGAAGAATGCAATATGTGAACTTATATAGATATTCTAAACAAAGTGTTTACATTATCTATACTGAACAGAAATATGAATGCAACAATTTATTTCAAAGATTCAACAATTTCAAAGAGTTACAGTTCATATAAGTAAATCAGTCCAATTTAAATAAATTCATTAGGTCCTAATATATGGATTTCACATGACTGGGAATACAGATATGCATATGTTGGTCACAGATACCTTTAAAAAAGAATACAACATTTGTATGGGCGTGGATCAGAAATTCAGTCAGTATCTGGTGTGTGACCACCATTTGTCTTATGCAGGGTGACACATCTCCTTTACATAGTTGATCAAGCTGTTGATTGTGGCCTGTGGAATGTTGTCCCAYTCATCTTCAATGGCAGTGCAAAGTTTTTGGATATTGGAGGGAGCCGTAACACGCTGTCGTACACGTTGATCCAGAGCATCCCAAACATGCTCAATGGGTGACATGTCTGGTGAGTGTACAGGCCATGGAAGAWTTGGGACATTTTCAGCTTCCAGAAATTGTGTACAGATCCTTGCAACATGGGGCTGTGCATTATCATGCTGAAACATGAGGTGATGGGAGCGGATGAATGGCACGACAATGGGCCACAGGATCTCGTCACAGTAGATCTGTGCATTCAAATTTACATCGATAAAATGCAATTGTGTTTGTTGGCCATAGCTTATGCCTGCCCATACCATAACCCCACCGCCACCATGGGGAACTCTGTACACAACATTTATATCAGCAAACCGCTCGCCCACACAATGCCATACACATGGTCTGCGGTTGTGAGGCCGGTTGGACGTACTGCCAAATTCTCTAAAACAAACATTAAATTCTCTGGCAACGGCACTAGTGGACATTCCTGCAGTCAGCATGCCAATTACACGCTCCCTCAAAACTTGAGACATCTGTGRCTTTGTGTTGTGTGACAAAACTGCACATTTTAGAGTGGCCTTTATTGTCCCCAGCACAAGCTRCACCTGTGTAATGTGTAATGATCATGCTGTTTTTATCAGCTTTGTGATATGCCACACCTGTCAGGTGCATAGATTATCTTGGCAAAGGAGAAATGYTCACTAACATGGATGTAAAAAAATGTGCCCAACATTTTAGAGAAATCMGTTTTTTGTGCATGTGGAACATTTCTGACATCTTGTATTTCAGCTCATGAAACATGGGACCAACACTTTACATGTTGCGTTGCTTTTGTTCAGTGTACATATTTACTTTCAAGTGTAACGGTTGAAGCCCTCGTTACTCACCCTGTCCCAGGAGTAGTACATTGCGACACCATGGATGAGGGGCACCTCCTTACAACATACAAGACACAAACACACACAGCACTCACGGGCCTCCCGAGTTGCACAGCAGCCTCAGGCACTGCATCGCAGTGCTATAGGCATCGCTACAGAACCGGGTTCAATCCCAGGCAGTGTTGCAGCCGGCCATAACCGGGAGACCCATGAGGTGGTGAACAATTGGCCCATYGTCGTACGGGTTATGGGAGGGTGATCTGGTGATCTGTCGTCATTAGCTTTGCCYTAGAAAATACACAATAATGTTGTTGCTTGGTGGCATCTTTTATGGGGTTAGCTGAAGCCCTCAAATGCTAGCTAGTTTGCTTGATTAGTTAGCAAGGCTCATACAGTAGCTAGCCAGTTCAAAACATTATTGAAAGCAAACTGGCGTCATGCATCAAACATGTCGTCAAATTTGCTTGATTTACCGGYCTCCCGGGTGGCGCAGTGGTCTAAGGCTGTGCCAATAGCGATTCTGGGTTYGAGTCCAGGCTCTGTCGCAGCCGGCAGTGACCGGGAGACCAATGGGGCAGCACACAATTGGCCCAGCGTTGTCCTTGTTAGGGGAGGGTTTGGCCAGCAGGGATGTCCTTGTCCCATCGCGCACTAGCGAGTCCTGTGGCGGGCCGGGCGCAGTACACGCTGACACAGTCGCCAGGTGTAGTGTTTCCTCCGACACATTGGTACGGCTGGCTTCCGGGTTAAGTAGGCGTTGTGTCAAGAAGCAGTGCGGTTGGGTTGTGTTTCAGAGGAAGCACACCTATCAACCTTTGCCTCTCCCGAGTCCGTACGGGAGTTGCAGCGATGAGACAAGACTGTAACTGTAATGGGTGTGTGTTGGTGGCAGGGACGTCAGGCGCAGGGGAACGAACTTGGTATAAGCGGAGTCGTTTAATAAGTGCTCACAAAACTTCAAAAACCAAAATAGTTGTGCGCGCATATGTATTCACCCCCTTTGCTATGAAGCCTCTAAATAAGATCTGGTGCAACCAATTACCTTAAGTCACATAATTTGTTAAATAAAGTCCACCTGTGTGCAATCTAAGTGTCACATGATTTGTCACATAATCTCAGTATATATACACCTGTTCTGAAAGGCCCCAGAGTCTGCAACACCACTAAGCAAGTGGCACCATGAAGACCAAGGAGCTCTCCAAACAGGTCAGGGACAAAGTTGTGGAGAAGTACAGATCAGGGTTGGGTTATAAAAAATATCTGAAACTTTGAACATCCCACGGAGCACCATTAAATCCATTATTTAAAAAATGGAAAGAATAGGGCACCACAACAAACCTGCCAAGAGAGGGCTTCCCACCAAAGCCCACGGAGCAGGCAAGGAGGGAATTCGTCAGAGAGGCAACAGAGACCAAAGATAACCCTGAAGGAGCTGCAAAGCTCCACAGCAGAGATTGGAGTATCTGTCCATAGGACCACTTTAAGCTGTATACACTCCACAGAGCTGGGCTTAACAGAATAGTGGCCAGAAAAAAGGAAAAAATAAGCAAACACATTTGGTGTTCGCAAAAGGCATTTGGGAGACTCCCCAAACATATGGAAGAAGGTACTCTGTTCAGATGAGACTAAAATTGAGCTTTTTGGCCATCAAGGAAACCGCTATGTCTGGCGCAAACCCAACACCTCTCACCACCCCGAGAACACCATCACCACAGTGAAGCGTGGTGGCAGCATCATACCTGTGGGGATGTTTTTCATYGGCAGGGACTGGGAAACTGGTCAGAATTGAAGGAATGATGGATGGYGCTAAATACAGGAAAATTCTTGAGGGAAACCTGTTTCAGTCTTCCAGAGATTTGAGACTGGGATGAAGGTTCACCTTCCAGCAGGACAATGACCCTAAGCATACTGCTAAAGCAACAACGAGTGGTTTAAGGGGAAACATTTAAATGTCTTGGAATGGCCTAGTCAAAGCCCAGCCCAGAGAATCTGTGGTTTGACTTAAAGATTGCTGTACACCAGCAGACCCCATCCAACTTGAAGGAGCTGGAGCGGTTTTGCCTTGAAKAATRGGCAAACATCCCAGTGACTAGATGTGCCAAGCTTATAGAGACATAACCCTAGAGACTTGCAGCTGTAATTGCTGCAAAAGGTGCCTCTACAAAGTATTGACTTTGGGGGGGGGTGAATAGTTATGCACACTTAAGTTTTCAGTTTCCTTGTTTGTTTCAAAATAAAAAAATATTTTGTATCTTCAATGTGGTAGGCATGTTGTGTAAATCAAATGATACAAACCCCCCCAAAATCAATTTTAATTCCAGGTTGTAAGGCAACAAAATAGGAAAAATACCAAGGGGGGTGAATACTTTTGCAAGGCACTGTACAGTATAGTCTTGTGAGTGTCCATAGGGTCAATGCAGATAGTCTGTGTAACCATTTCGCAGTCCTACGGCTTGGGGGTAGAAGCTAGCGTCCCACCTCGACAGCTTCCGGTGAAATTGCAGAGCGCCAAATTCAAATTTAATTACTATAAATGTTTAACTTTCATGAAATCACAAGTGCTATACATCAAAATAAAGCTTAACTTGTTGTTAATCCAGCCGCCATGTCAGATTTTCAAAAAGGCTTTACGGCGAAAGCAAACCATGCGATTATCTGAGGACAGCGCTCAGCACACAAAACCTTACAAACAGTTAGCAGCCAAGTAGATTAGTCATGAATGTCAGAAATAACAGTAAATTAATCACTTACCTTTGATCTTCGTATGGTTGCACTCACAAGACTCCCAGTTACACAATAAATGTTTGTTTTGTTCGATAAAGTCCCCCTTTATATCCAAAAACCTCCATTTTGTTGGCACGTTTTGTTCAGTAATCCAATGGCTCAAATGCGGTCACAAGAGGCAGACAAAAATTCCAAATAGTATCCGTAATGTTTGTTGAAACATGTCAAACGATGTTTATAATCAATCAGGTTGTTTTTAGCCTAAATAATCGATAATATTTCACCCGGACAATAGTGTCCTCAATATAAAAGAAAAACAACGAAAGGTCTGTTGAGCCTTGCTCTTAGTTTTTGCGATATTATGCTGTTTACTTCCTGCCTCGACGTACATTTTTCTTAACGTTAAGGATCCCAATTTAGTTTAAACGTTTTAACATTCTCACCCTTCCCTAAAACCCAACTATCCCTTTGTGGCAACGAGTCAGAAACATTTTGGTCATGAAGTCAGTCTTGTCCAAACCAGAGTTTGGAACTTGTGTGTGTCATAACGGGTAAATGAAGGTTCCATTTGGATTACAATTATGTCAACAATTCATGCCTCCTTTGCCTACTAACACGTTGTTGCACTGTGTTTTCTGGGAAAAGACTGGGCGACTTCGCTTTGCATGGCCGCTGCCCCGGGCGGGCGGAGACCACAAAATTAACTCGCCACTGGAACGTCTTCCCCAGACAAGAGCATTTGAGGTAGATTTCTACATAAAAGGCAGGGTAAGTGACTAAGCATCAGGATAGACAAGAATAACAGTAATAATAAAGAACAGAGCAGCAGCATATGTATGAAATGTGGTGTGTGTGTGTGTGTGTGTGTGTGTGTGTGTGTGTGTGTGTGTGTGTGTGTGTGTGTGTGTGTGTGTGTGTGTGTGTGTGTGTGGTGTGTGTGTGTGTGTGTGCGCATGCGTTGTCTCGGCATTCGTGCGCATGTGTACAGTACCTTCAGAAAGTATTCACACCTCCTTTGGCTTTTTCCACATTTTGTTGTGATACAGCCTGAATTTAAAATGGATTAAATATAGTTTTTTTTGTAAATGGCCTACACATAATACCCTATAATGTCAAAGAAAATTCTGTTGTGGAATGTTTACAAATTAATAAAAAATGGG
>NC_036854.1:2209946-2215384 GCF_002910315.2 Salvelinus sp. IW2-2015
GAGACTGTCCCAAAGCCATTCCCTGATTGTCAAGGCTGTGTGCTGAGGGTCGTCCTGTTGGAAGGTGAACCTTCGCTCCAGTCTGATGGTCCTGAGCTGCTGATCTCTGTACTTTGCTCCGCTTCATGTTTCTCACATGTAATCTCCCAGTCCTGCCGCTGAAAACAACACCCACAGCATGATGCTGCCCCCACCATGCTTCACCGAAGGGATGGTGCCAGGTTTCCTACAGACTGAAGTTTGGCATTCAGGCCAAAGAGTTCAATCTTGGTTTCATCAGACCAGAGAATCTTGTTTCATGGTCAGAGTCCTTTAGGTACCTTTTGGCAAACTCCAAATGGGCTGCTCATGTGCCTTTACTGAGGAGTGGCTTCCGTCTGGCCACTCTACCATAAAGGCCTGATTGGTGGAAGTGCTGCAGAGACCGTTGTACTTCTGGAAGGTTCTCCCATCTCCAGAGAAGAACTCAGGAGCTCTGTCAGAGTGACCATCGCGGTTCTTGGTCACCCCCACGACCAAGGACCTTCTACCCCAATTGCTCAATAATTGGCCGGCGGCGAGCTCTAGGAAAGTCTTGGTGGTTCCAATGGAAACCACTGTGTTCTTGGGGACCTTCAATTGCTCGCAGAACATGTTTGGTACCCTTCCCTCAGATCTGTGCCTCGACACACAGTCCGTCTCAGAGCTCTTATGGACAATTCTTACACCTCATGGCTGGTTTTGTGCTCTGACATGCACTACCAACTGTGGGACCTTACATAGACAGGTGTGTGAATTTCCCCAATCATATCCAATCAATTGAATTTACCACAGGTGGACTCCAATCAAGTTGTAGAAACATCAAGGATGATTAATGGAAACAGGATGCACCGGAGCTCAATTCGAGTCTAATAGCAAAAGATCTGAATACTTATTTAAATAAATGGTATGTTTTTTTTTATTTTTAATACATTTGCAAAAATTTCTAAAAACTGTTTTAGCTTTGTTATTATGGGGTATTGTGTGTAGATTGATGAGTAAAAACATATATTTAATAATTTTAGAATAAGGCTCTAATGTAACAAATGTTTGAAAAAGTTGAGCGGGTCTGAATACTTTCGAGTCTTGCCATGCTGTCACTTGCCTAACAATTTCCAATTGTTAAAGACGATGACGTAGTGGTGAAGAGCCGACTCCAAAATGTTTGATTCCTGGACTCCTTCCGAGTGTCAAGAGCAGAATCGACTCCTAAGAGTCAGCATTTTGTAACGGGAAGGGACGAGAACAGAGGGAGGACACAGTATGCAAGTCGGCCACCAGGCAGTCAGAACCATGCACTAGGACCTCCAACCTCAACTGTCGGACCGCGGATCAGATCCGGAACCAAAACAGGGTCAATACGGACCACAGATCCCCCCCCACCTCAAAATATTATATGTGGGAAGATGACTCGATCGAGCATCGACCCATGGTATCATAAACACACACAACACATGGAAGAAAGCATAGAATTGCAGGTAATGAGCTTTACGAACAGCCAAAAAACTGCTAAAAAACTTTTAAAACTGCAACATTTTATCTCCGCCAACAAGAGGGGTGTGAACAGTTGGGATCGCATGGTTGTGAGGTGGGAGTTTGCTACTACTCCGTAAATTACATTCTCCATCAGGACCTTTTCCAACTAGGAAATGTGTGTTACGGGATCTTCTCCAATAGTCCTTGAAAACCCTGCACTAGGCCTTTCTATAGGCAATCAAAAGCTGTATCTTGCAATTTCTTGGCTTCCAATGTCTCCCAAAAGCAGTAAAACAGGGCCTATCATCAATGAACATGATACTGACATGCAGCACTTCACTCTCACACAGTATCTGCGCATGTGCACGGGTTCGCGTCATGCTTTCACAGCATGGTAGCTAGGGAACCAAAACAGCTGTTGAGCCTTGCTCTTAGTTTTTGCGGATATTATGCTGTTTACTTCCTGCCTCGACGTACATTTTTCTTAACGTTAAGGATCCCAATTTAGTTTAAACGTTTTAACATTCTCACCCTTACCTAAAACCCAACTAATCCCTTTGTGGCAACGAGTCAGAAACATTTTGGCATGAAGTCAGTCTTGTCCAAACCAGAGTTTGGAACTTGTGTGTGTCATAACGGGTAAATGAAGGTTCCATTTGGATTACAATTATGTCAACAATTCATGCCTCCTTTGCCTACTAACACGTTGTGCACTGTGTTTTCTGGGAAAAGACTGGGCGACTCGCTTTGCATGGCCGCTGCCCCGGGCGGGCGGAGACCACAAAATTAACTCGCCCACTGGAACGTCTTCCCCAGACAAGAGCATTTGAGGTAGATTTCTACATAAAAGGCAGGGTAAGTGACTAAGCATCAGGATAGACAAGAATAACAGTAATAATAAAGAACAGAGCAGCAGCATATGTATGAAAGTGTGTGGTGTGTGTTGTGTGTGTGTGTGTGTGTGTGTGTGTGTGTGTGTGTGTGTGTGTGTGTGGTGTGTGTGTGTGTGTGTGTGTGTGGTGTGTGTGTGTGTGTGCGCATGCGTTGTCTCGGCATTCGTGCGCATGTGTACAGTACCTTCAGAAAGTATTCACACCTCTTGGCTTTTCCACATTTTGTTGTGATACAGCCTGAATTTAAAATGGATTAAATATAGTTTTTTTTGTAAATGGCCTACACATAATACCCTATAATGTCAAAGAGAAATTCTGTTGTGGAATGTTTACAAATTAATAAAAAATGAAAAGCTGAAATGTCTTGGCTAAATAAGTATTCAACTCCTTTGTTATGGCAATGTGCTTAACAAGTCACATAATAAGTTGCATACTTGAAAATCTAATGGCAAGACCTGCAAATGGTCATCTAGCAATGATCAACAACCAATTTGACAGACCTTGAAGAATTTTTTAAATATTAACTTTTTAGGATAGGGGGCAGCATCAGAATTTTGGATGAAAAGCGTGCCCAAAGTAAACTGCCTGCTACTCAGGCCCAAAAGCTAGGACATGCACATAATTGGTAGATTTAGATAGAAACAACTCTAAAGTTTCCAAAACGGTTAAAATAATGTCTGTGTGTATAACAGAACTGAAATGGCAGCGAAAACCTGAGGAAAATCCATCCAGAAGTGCTATTATTTTGAAACGGGTGTTTTTTCCATTGAAAGCCTATCCACCATATAAATGGTTATGACCCAGATTGCGTTCCCTGTGGCTTCCACTAGCTGTGAACAGTCTTTAGACATTGTTTCCAGCCTTTATTCTGAAAAATGAGGGAGAATAGCAGTTTCAATGAGAGGCCAGTGGAAAGTCCCCAACCTGTTTGGTGCGCAATCCCGAGAGCGCAAACAGCTGTTTTGGTTCCCTAGCTACCATGCTGTGAAAAGCATGACGCGAACCCGTGCACATGCGCAGATACTGTGTGAGAGTGAAGTGCTGCATGTCAGTATCATGTTCATTGATGATAGGCCCTGTTTTACTGCTGTTGGGAGACATTGGAAGCCAAGAAATTGCAAGATACAGCTTTTGATTGCCTATAGAAAGGCCTAGTGCAGGGTTATTCAAGTACTATTGGAGAAGGTCCCGTAACACACATTTCCTAGGTGGCAAAGGTCCTGATGGAGAATGTCATTTACGGAGTAGTAGCAAACCCCCACCTCACAACCCATGCGAYCCCAAACTGTTCACACCCCTCTTGTTGGCGGAGATAAAATGTTGCAGTTTTAAAGCAAATTTCCCTCAATTCTACACATTTTGCATTGGGCAGAGTTGTTCTTTTAGCTGTTCGTAAAGCTCATTACCTGCAATTCTATGCTTTCTTCCATGTGTTGTGTGTGTTTATGATACCATGGGTCGATGCTCGATCGAGTCATCTTCCCACATATAATATTTTGAGGTGGGGGGGGATCTGTGGTCCGTATTGACCCTGTTTTGGTTCCGGATCTGATCCGCGGTCCGACAGTTGAGGTTGGAGGTCCTAGTGCATGGTTCTGACTGCCTGGTGGCCGACTTGCGTACTGTGTCCCTCCCCTCTGTCTCCGTCCCTTCCCGTTACAAAAATGCTGACTCTTAGGAGTCGATTCTGCTCTTGACACTCGGAAGGAGTCCAGGAATCAAACATTTTGGAGTCGGCTCTTCACCACTACGTCATCGTCTTTAACAATTGGAAATTGTTAGGCAAGTGACAGCATGGCAAGACTSGAAAGTATTCAGACCCCTCAACTTTTTCAAACATTTGTTACATTAGAGCCTTATTCTAAAATTGATTAAATATATGTTTTTACTCATCAATCTACACACAATACCCCATAATAACAAAGCTAAAACAGGTTTTTAGAAATYTTTGCAAATGTATTAAAAATAAAAAAAACATACCATTTATTTAAATAAGTATTCAGATCTTTTGCTATTAGACTCGAAATTGAGCTCCGGTGCATCCTGTTTCCATTAATCATCCTTGATGTTTCTACAACTTGATTGGAGTCCACCTGTGGTAAATTCAATTGATTGGATATGATTGGAGAGAGATCTCTCCAGACTTTGTTTGATCGGATTTCAGAGAGAACGGGGGACTCTTGGCTTGGGCCTCTCAGACATTGAGACTTGTCCCCAAAGCCACATTCCTGCATTGTCAAGGCTGGTGTGCTGAGGGTTCGTCTGTTGGAAAGGTGAACCTTCGCTCCATGTCTGATGGTTCCTGAGCTTGATCTCTGTTACTTTGCTACCCGTTCATGGTTCTTCAATTGTGAATCTCCCAGTCCTGCCGCTGATAAAAACATCCCCCACAGCATGAATGCTTTGCCCCCAACCACATGCTTCACGAAGGGATGGTGCCAGCTTTCCTACAGACGATATGAGAAGGTTTGTGGCATTCAGGCCAAAGAGTTCAATCTTGGTTTCATCAGACAGAGAATCTTGTTTTCTCGTATGGTCAGAGTCCTGTTTAGGTACCTTTTTGGCAAACTCCAAAATGTGCTGTCATGTGCCTTTTTACTAGGAGTGGCTTCCGTCTGGTCCACTCTACCATAAGGCCTGATTGGTGGAAGTGGCTGCAGAGACTGTTGTACTTCCTGGAAAGGTTTCTTCCCCATCTCCAGAAAGAAGGAACTTCATGGAGCATCTTGTCAGATGGGATCCATCGGGTTCTTGGCCCTCACCATCCCTGAACCAAGGACCTTCTACCCCAATTTGGCTCAACTTTTTGGCGGGCGGCGAGCTCTTAGGAAGAGTCTTGGTGGTCCACATGGAAGACCACTGTGTTCCTTGGGGACCTTCAATGCTGCAGAACATGTTTTTGGTACCCTTCCCGCAGATCTGTGCTCGACACACAGTCCTGTCTCAGAGGCCTCTAATGGACATTTCTTACACCTTCATGGCTTGGTTTTTGCTCTGACAATGCACTACCAACTGTGGGACCTTACATAGACAGGTGTGTGAATTTCCCGC
>NC_036854.1:2215684-2217867 GCF_002910315.2 Salvelinus sp. IW2-2015
CCACTGGAAGAACACTGTGTTCCTTGCGGGACATTCCCTCTCCTCCCCCCTGGAACCACCAAGACTCTTCCTAGAGCTCGCCGCCCGGCCAAATTGAGCAATTGGGGTAGAAGGTCCTTGGTCAGGGAGGTGACCAAGAACCCGATGGTCACTCTGACAGAGCTCCTGAGTTCTTCTCTGGAGATGGGAGAACCTTCCAGAAGTACAACSGTCTCTGCAGCACTCCACCAATCAGGCCTTTATGGTAGAGTGGCCAGACGGAAGCCACTCCTSAGTAAAAGGCACATGACAGCCCATTTGGAGTTTGCCAAAAGGTACCTAAAGGACTCTGACCATGAGAAACAAGATTCTCTGGTCTGATGAAACCAAGATTGAACTCTTTGGCCTGAATGCCAAACTTCACGTCTGTAGGAAACCTGGCACCATCCCTTCGGTGAAGCATGGTGGGGGCAGCATCATGCTGTGGGGATGTTTTTCAGCGGCAGGGACTGGGAGATTACATTGAGAAACATGAACGGAGCAAAGTACAGAGATCAGAGCTCAGGACCTCAGACTGGAGCGAAGGTTCACCTTCCAACAGGACGACCCTCAGCACACAGCCTTGACAATGCAGGAATGGCTTTGGGACAAGTCTCAATGTCTGAGAGTGGCCCAGCCAGAGTCCGTTCTTGAATCCGATCAAACAACTCTGGAGAGACCTGAAAATAGCTTTGTAGCGACGCTCCCCATCCAAACTGACAGAGTTTGAGAATCTGCAGAGAAGAATGTGAAAAAAGTCAAGGGGTCTGAATACTTTCTGAATGCAGTGTAAATGAAAAAAATGCTAACTTTGCAACGTGGAAATGAGGTACAGTAATGGTAGTACAGGTGCAATGCTTGACTATCTGAAAGAGACGCGCCATGAGACCAACATCATTGCTGGCAGCAGTGCAGCTGCATTGTGGATTCATATTGAAATATCGTTTTAACGGAAATACGAGTTTTTTTTAATTTTTTTAATTGCTGTTTAAACATTACGTTTTTTTTCTCCATTCCACATCCCTAGTTTTAGGGGCAGTTGCTCTTTTTAATACTCCCATAACATGTGCATACACACACTCCATTTATAGTCTCACACATTTTAGGTCTCTGTGTGTGTGTGTGAGTGTGAGTGTGAGTGTGTGTGTGTGTGTGTGTGTGTGTGTGTGTGTGTGTTCCTATATTTTAGTTTTTCATCCCAGACTCCGTCCCTGCAGGGGGCCTTTTGGTAGCCCGTCATTTGTAATAAGAATTTGTTCTTAACTGACTTGCTTAGTTAAATAAAAAATAGTCCCGTGTTCCTTCTGGCTACAGATTAGAAAATCACTTCACACTTAAAAAAATGGTATTGTTGAATTCCTGTTAAAAGCTTTTCCAGACGTAAATGCTTAGGTATCTTAATGATAATACCCATCCATATGCCCTGTTTTAATTTAGACCCTTCAGCTAGATTCGTACCCTTAATTGCTTGGTGAATAATATCCTTATGTAAAAAAGAAATGCGTGGTCCAGGTTTGTGCAAATTTGTGTCTCCTAAGTGGTCCTCAATAAGCCTGTCTGATATAGTGAGCCAAGTATGGGGCCTGTAATGCTATTCAAAAAGCTGTACAATTTAGCCGGGGCAATAAATTGACTAAAAGTGCAGAGAACTGTTGGTAGCATTTTGCCATTATAGCACAAATGAAAGTGGTAACAATAACTTGTTGTTATTCTTATAACAATTAGTTGTAACCTAGTTATAGTATGGTAATAAGTTATAACCTGGTTATAGTATGGTAATAAGTTATAACCTGGTTATAGTATGGTAATAAGTTNGGTAATAAGTTATAACCTGGTTATAGTATGGTAATAAGTTATAACCTGGTTATAGTATGGTAATAAGTTATAACCTGGTTATAGTATGGTAATAAAATGTAACCTGGTTATAGTATGGTAATAAGTTATAACCTGGTTATAGTATGGTAATAAGTTATAACCTGGTTATAGTATGGTTATAGTATGGTAATAAGTTATAACCTGGTTATAGTATGGTAATAAGTTGTAACCTGGTTATAGTATGGTAATACGTTATATCCTGGTTATAGTATGGTGATACGTTATATCCTGGTTATAGGATGGTGATACGTTATAACCTGGCTATAGGATGGTAATACGTTATAACCTGG
>NC_036854.1:2217873-2218993 GCF_002910315.2 Salvelinus sp. IW2-2015
GATGGTAATACGTTATAACCTGGCTATAGGATGGTAATACGTTATACGCAGACAAACCACTTCCCTTGTGATGTCAGTCACTGTGCTGTGAAAAAAGATTAGCCTATTTATGACAATCTGATTTTGTACTCTTGTAAGGACCACATCTACATAAACATGTCTGGCCTGTCCTCAGGAGAATAGGAGGAATGGGCAGGGTATGAAGGGGTGTTGTTGTGGACGGCTCACATACTGTTGGCATGCATCACAGATTGGCTTGTTACTCAGTCATTTGATTATGTTATTATGTCAGAAACAAGAACCTAACAACTCCTGGCCTTCAAATCAACCTGGTTACAACCACTGACTGCAGTCAAAAGACTTCTTCACCTCGGGCACTCATCTAATACAAGCAATTTTGAAATATCTTCTCTTTGAAATATAATTAATTTATGAGCAGTTACATTTGTCTTTTGTCTTCCTCCTGAGCGAGGTGCACGTTGATACACGTCCGGGTTGTAGCCAGAGGCATATTTTCGGGGATGCTTGCTGCTTATGGTTACAAGTTTCAGAATTGACACCGTAGTTCCTTCAGAGAGATATAATTAGTAGTGTTCCCTGCCGTAGGGATTGGTTGTGGCCTAGAAAGTGTCTGATATGCTGTGAACCGAAGGACTGCAGAGGAGTGTAAATATAGGTTTTTGTCCCCCTCGTTTATTCTTGTAGGCAGAACGTGGTAATGTTGTAGGATTCTTCAGAGTTTCAACTGCGCGACACCTCTTTTGTACACATTGTATCCTTGTTCGGAACCTAAGGCACCTGCAATGGATAACTGAAAATGCAGACTTGGCCCAAGAGAAAGGCCTAGCCTACATCTGTCATGTCACTGTCCTTAAACACTGTCTGGTCTAAAACCCTTTCTTCGTATCAGTAACAGTACTGACCTGCAAGCTGTCTTCTATGTAATACGTCCTTCCAATACTCCCTGGGTTAGGTCATGACTGTGGAACCAGCACATCCTTTTATTAGCCTGTAGAGTAGTACTTGGTGTTCTGATGTGATGATGTAGTCAGTATAGAGGTTAGCTCAGTACGAGATATGGTGTTTGGTGTTCTGATGTGATGATGTAGTCAGTATAGAG
>NC_036854.1:2219638-2243777 GCF_002910315.2 Salvelinus sp. IW2-2015
GGTGTTCTGATGTGATGATGTAGTCAGTATAGAGGTTAGCTCAGTACGAGATATGGTGTTAGGTGTTCTGATGTGATGATGTAGTCAGTATAGAGGTTAGCTCAGTACGAGATATGGTGTTAAGGCACTCGCACATCGCATTTCACACGCTTCTACATGTAAAATCGCTGCGCACTAGTTTCACAAGTTACATTGAGGTGCTAAGTACTCTCGGCCACCAAACGCTATTGCTGTGTCTGAGCCCTTACACCGTCCTCCACTATCCCCAGGTAGTGATCTAGGGTCCGTTTGGCCTTTTGGATCTTAATGAATAAGATTCTATGGATGGTGGAAAAGATGTGCAACATAAAAATATTGKSYCATTTACATTGTCATTTCTTGATGGTCCCTAACTAAACCCTGAGAGAGGCTTTCCAATGTGAAACCAACTTTGCCAGCTAAGCTGGCAGCATGTAATTGGCAAAAGAAGTTGACTAGCACTAGCTGACTTCAACACACAAGACCTGGTTAGACTGTTTCAAGTTATCTAGAAAGGTGAGTGACTGAAACTGTGTACTGTTTTGGCGGAGTGAATATGCAAACGCTTGCCACGTGCGAACACACACAGAAAACCACATTAGCCCCCCTCCACCCCCTCGTTTGGCTTCAGTCATGGCCGCTGCATTTCCTAATGACCGGAAAAACGAGGCCAAATGAAGAAGTTCAGCAGACCCCCTTTAAGCCGAGGTGGATAACCTCCTGCACACTTCTCGAGGGCTACAGTAGGCAGCGGGCAGGGGGTGCTAGGCTAGCCTTCCTTTGTGTTTCAGGTCATTTAGGTAGTTCATTGGGGAGGGAGAGAGTCGTCTCACCTACTTCTCAAGGTTACAGTAGTTGATTCACACCTTGAAAGCTGTTAGGTACTCCATATAAAAGTCAATGTAGCCTACATTTGTTATGGCAGCGCAATCAACTGACAATATTTTCTGACACTGACACGTCTTTGAAGGTCAGCATTACCTTTAGCTGTTGGCCTTATTGTGTTCTATCCAGTTCATTCCATCATGGGGCATGTTATAAGGACTGGGACTGAGGAACCCCTTCACCTCCCAGAGCGATCTGATATGTAGGCCCCGGCTCTGGCCTTGGAGGACTCATAGAGACCAGTAAACTCATGTGTTCTTTCATTTGAGAAATGGGCACTTGTGTTCTACTATCAGTAAAGCCAGCCGATTCCCTCACAGCTGTATCTCTCTCTCTCTCTCTCACCCTCCTGAATGGTCCACATGTCTCAAGAAGTCCCCCGAGGCAATTAAGTCCCCTCTAAACAAATCTCTCTTAAGTTTTAATGTTAACTTCCATGAAATGTCTTTCCTAAAGCTCTAACCCCAACAATGCAGTAATCAACAACAATGTAATAGTAAAAATGACAAGGTAGAACAAAAACCCACAAGATAAAGAAATAAGAACACGATAAAGTAAGTTGGCTGTGTTCAGTGGGGTTTGTAATGACAGACGATCAAATCAAATTTTATTAGTCACATGCGCCGAATACAACCGGTGTAGACCTTACAGTGAAATGCTTACTTACGAGCCCCTAACCAACAATGCAGTTTAAAAATAAATACGGATAAGAATAAGAAACAAAAGTAACAAGTAATTAAAGAGCAGCAGTAAAATAGCAATAGTGAGACTATATACAGGGGGGTACCAGTACAGAGTCAATGTGCGGGGGCACCGGTTAGTTGAGGTAATATGTACATGTAGGTAGAGTTATTAAAGTGACTGCATCGGTGTGGCAGTAGGTAGGATCCCACTTCTGACACCAGTAGGGAGACATTCCTGACCATAACCTCTGAAATGAATATGTACTGTCAGAACTTCTCTACCATGGCCCACATAGTCTAGACCTTAATGTCTCAGATGTTAAAGTATTATGCCCAAAGGGTTTGTGTAGCCTCCAAATGATACAATTGTGTAACTAAACAGTGTATCTGTCAATCTAGGCTGAACTCTGCCAGACAGTTCATGTTGAGCTGAGGTGTCATGTGTTTCACATTACGCCAAAACAGAAACTCCAGTACGCCGATGTTCTCATCATGCTGGCATTTTGCTTGATGCGTAGCCTTACAGTAGTCATGACCCAACGCCGATCTAATCAGTTTGTCTAGTCCCCACCCGCCTCTCCTCAGCTTTCTTCATATGTGAAGTATCCTGTTTGTGTGTTAACCACAGCGAAAGTGAGGCACAGCCTGTTCCGTTTCCAAACCGGCTCGGACTACGCCTACGTCCCTGCTACACATCGGACAAAATGTGAACAAGATGAGAACATCGACTTACTGGAGTTTTTGCGTAATCGTGTGGTCAAAAGTAGTGCACTTTAAAGGGTACCATTTGGAAAGCGCCTGTCACGTTCTGACCTTTATTTCCTTTGTTGTGTCTTTATTTAGTATAGTCAGGGCGTGAGTTGGGGTGGGCAGTCTAGTTTTGTATTTCTATGTTTTTCCTATTTCTGTGTTTGGCCTGATATGGTTCTCAATCAGAGGCAGGTGTTTTGTGTTGTCTCTGATTGGGAACCATATTTAGGTAGCCTGTTTTGTGTTGAGTTTTGTGGGTGGTTGTCTTCAGTCTTTGTGTGTCTGCACCAGATAGAACTGTTTCGGTTTTCACGTTTGTTGGTTTGTATTCGGAAGTGTTCAGTTTATTGTCTTTAATGAAACATTATGGACACTTACCACGCTGCGCTTTGGTCCTCTYCTTCTTCCACCGAAGAAAACCGTTACAGCGCCCCATTTCATGCCCTGGTCTCCTAGTACTTTGGAAGGCTTGGGGGGATGGGGACGACATAGCTCTTGGAAATCTGGTGTCACTGGTGTGCAGTGCAGCAATAAAGTCAATTTAGTGCTCCGTTGCATGTTTGCGTGCTATGTAAGTGATTCCCAGGATTCCAGACATGTTTATGTATTTAGGTACTTGTTAATGATTTAATGGTTGCACCCTCCTCTCGATGATGGGCTGACATATGGCATATATATCACACATGACAAAATACATGCTTTGGATTCTATTGAAGTCCCCTTGGCTTATTCACATCAGTGGAGACATGGAGACTGCTACCTGAAGGGGTACATTTTCACCTGTAATTTGGGTCATTTACAGGATGTTTTAAAGCTATTTGTGACGTAATGGCTAAACAGTTGCCTGGCTGGTTGACACTTGCTGTAAACCGTATATATTTTTACCTCCTGTTTCAGGAAGAGATGTCACTGAGCACTGCCCCTATATATAGGATCTTCCRACCCCATCTGGGATATGGATGCCTGATGAAGACCTGAGGGTTGAAACGCTGTATAAAATCACCTGGGAGCATGAACAGCAGTGTGCAGCGTTTTCCATAACATTCATGGTTGACGCTTGGGTCCCTCGCTAGAAGCTGCTTGGGTCCCTCGCTAGAAGCTGCTTGGGTCCCTCTCGCTAGAAGCTGCTTGGGTCCCTCTCGTTAGAAGCTGCTTGGGTCCCTCTCGTTAGAAGCTGCTTGGGTCCCTCTCGTTAGAAGCTGCTTGGGTCCCTCTCGTTAGAAGCTGCTTGGGTCCCTCTCGTTAGAAGCTGCTTGGGTCCCTCTCGTTAGAAGCTGCTTGGGTAGTAGCTTATTGGAAAGTACACATGTTATTTTTGTCGACGGCACCACTGACTGTGCAGCGGTTTCCCCGGACGACGGCACCACTGACTGTGCAGCGGTTAACCCTGCTAAATTTGTAGCCTAATTTGATAATTTATTTAACGAGGATGTCCAGTTGAAATAAAGAATCTCCTATTCAATAGAGACTGAGAAGGCAGCTTTTGTATAAATGTGTTAGATACTGCTGACGCCGTCAAGTCCTCAGGTCATACAGCCATTTTGAGTTTGAGGGGAAAGGTAGCAGTCTGGATACAGATCCCTTATTAGGTGACCAGTGAAAGGCTAGAACTATCACCCTACATTTTATATTATGCCAATACAAGAGATTTTGTAATACAATGGAGGAGGAGGGAAGCAGAAGGTCTCTGTCTGTCTCTGTCTGTCTCTGTCTGTCTCTGTCTGTCTCTGTCTGTATCTATCTGTATCTATCTGTATGTCTCTCTCTGTGTCTTTCTCCTGGAGACAGCATTTTTTTGTTGTTACCTCACTGGCCATAAATATTCCCTCATGGCTTCCAGATGTCCCCCCTCTCTGTAATGGATGTAGGATCTTCTCTCTCCTGTACGGTACTTGTTTTGGTTTCAAGTACAGAGAGGGTAGAGCAAATTTACATTGGCACATGTATGCAGGCCAGCACATATGGAGAGGGACTCGTTTAAAAGAACACGCACACCTGCTTACGCACGCAGGCCTAGGCCTAAACACACAGTATTGAAAGCACAGAACGCTACGGTGACGCCCGGTTACCATATTGACCATGACATTAGGTGAATGAACACACTTGTCTACGCTCTACAGAAGTACCAAATTTTCATTCCGCTGCATCGTAGTGTCTGTGGATAATAAACTTCTTCTAATGGACCTGGATCTGGCTAAGGAGTAGCATCTGGGCTGAACCAGTCCGTCTGTGGATTAGTAGGGCCTACTCATGTTTTTCCAGTTGTTCTGCATACAGTCACTCACAAATCATGTGGTGTTTCTGACCACCGAAACACTCATATTGGCTCATATTAGTGACATTGTCAGTCTCTCTCTAGTAACAGTGAACTCCGTTGCAAAGCTCTCGCAAAACCATCAAAGAAAAGAAAGAGCTCCAGACAAAGTCACGGTTTGGTTGGATAGTCACATTTAAAGTACTACAAACTGACTTGCGCCACACCTTGACATAGCAACTGTTGCTGTGTTTGTCCGACCTGTATATTTTGATAGTGAAGATAAAGATGTAGAACTGGAAGACCTTTGTCTGAAGCTCGGAGTAAAAAGGGTGTGATGTCACAATGTACATTTCTTCACTGTTGGACAAATCGGCACATGATCGTTGGGTAAATCTGAGCGAGACTGGCGCTGTGTATGTATGAGACTGCATGTGTCTAGGCCTAGTAACTAATCTCGTGTTCAAGTTCACTACATCCACACAAATGGTTTCCATTTATAAATCAGACTGATCAACACTCTCGCAAGGCGGCTGTGGGCTTGCCTTTGTAATAAGCCTTTCTGCACCGGAATGTATGCTAGGCTCGTTCTGTGGAAATTGACTGCTGTTATTTATTTCTTAGGAAGTAACTGATATCGTCAGTCCTGGGCTGGAATTTGCTCTGTACACTCCTAGTGAGGCACCCTTTAACTACGAGCACAACTGTGCATGTCAGCTTTAAGGAAAGGGAGTTGGTCTCTCTTCAGGCCATTTGTAGTGGTAGTGGCTTGGCTAGTTTTCTGGGCTTTCAGATAGACTTTCTCATCATCTTGGTGGTTTTGCCAATGTTTGCCTCACTTTACCCACTCATCAGTGAACTGCAGTAAGTGTCTCCCCTACCCCTCTCCCTTAGTAGCCCCTACACATCGTAGCAGACTTGGGGTCAGTTGAAGCAGGTCTGATGAGCGACTACCTACATATTAGAAGCTGATCTGCGGTCAGTTGTCTTCAATTTCATRACTTTATCGGGTACAGTGTTTATATACAGTGCCTTCACAAAGTATTCAGACCTCTTTACTTTTTCCACATTTTGTTGCGTTACAGCCTTATTCTAAAATGGAATAAATAAAGCAATTTCCTCAGCAATCTACACACAGTACCCCATAATTACAAAGCAAAAATAGKTTTTTATAAATGTATTAAAAACAAAAATACCTTATTTACATAAGTATTCAGACCCTTTGCTATGAAACTCGAAATTGAGCTCAGGTGCATCCTGTTTTCATTTATCAGCCTTGAGATGTTTCTACAACTTGAGTGGAGTCCACCTGYGGTAAATTCAATTGATTGGACATGATTTGGAAAGGCATACAACTGTCTATATCAGGTCCCACAGTTGACAGTGCATGGCAGAGCAAAAACGAAGCCATGAGGTCGAAGGAATTGTACGTAGAGCTCAGAGACAGGATTGTGTCGAGGCACAGATCTGGGGAAGGGTACCAAAACAATTATGCAGTATTGAAGGTCCCCAAGAACACAGTGGCCTCCATCATTCGTAAATGGAAGAAGTTTGGAACAACCAAGACTCTTCCTAGAGCTGGCCACCCAGCCAAACTGAGCAATAGGGGGAGAAGGGTCTTGGTCAGGGAGGTGACCAAGAACCCGATGATCACTCTGACAGAGCTCTGTGGAGGTGGGAGACCCTTCCAGAAGGACAACCATCTCTGCAGCACTCCACCAATTAGGCCTTTATGGTAGACTGACCAGATGGAAGCCACACCTCAGTAAAACGCACAAGACAGGCCGCTTGGAATTTGCCAAAAGGCATCTAAAGACTCTCAGAACATGAGAAACAAGAATCTCTGGTCTGATGAAACCAAGATTGAACTCTTTGGCCTGAATGACGAGCGTCACGTCTAGGCTAGGAAACCTGGCACCATCCCTATGGTGAAGCATGGTGGTGGCAGCATCATGCTGTGGGGATGTTTTTCAGCAGCAGGAACTGGGAGACTAGTTAGGATCGAGGCAAAGATGAACGGAGCAAACTACAGAGAGATTCTTGATGAAAACCTGCTCCTTAGTGCTAAGGACCTCAGACTGGGGCGAAGGTTCACCTCCCAACAGGACAACAACCCTAAGCACGCAGCCAGGACAATGCAGGAGTGGCTTCGGGACACGTCTCTGAATGTCCTTGAGTGGCCCAGCCAGAGGCCGGACTTAAACCTGATCAAACATCTCTGGAGAGACCTGAAAATAGCTGTGCAGAGACGATCCTCATTTAACCTGACAGAGCTTGAGAGGATCTGCAGAGAACAATGGGAGAAACTCCCCAAATACARGTGTRCCAAGCTTGTAGCGTCATACCCATGAAGACTTGAGGCTGTAATCGGTGCCAAAGGTGCTTCAACAAAGTACTGAKTAAAGGATCTGAATACTTCATATTTATTTTTTATTTTTCAATATGTCATTATGGGGTATGGTGTGTAAATTTAGAATATTTTTTTCTTATWTTTTTAGAATAAGGGTGTAACCGAACAATGTGGGGAAAAGTCAAGGGGTCTGAATACTTTCCGAAGGCACTGTATACCAGTGGTTTGTACCGGCCAGTGATTGGTGTGTGATAGCAGAGCTGTGTGCCAGGTAGGGCAGACTGGCTATCTCCCTGCCATGCCAACTAGGCCTAACTGGCTGGCTGGGAGAAGAGTGGGGGAATAAGGGAGAGGTTGAGCTCTCTGGATGTTTGTTTTATTTCAGCAGGCATTTCCCTTTTTCACAGGGGCCTATGTTTGGAGAATATTTTTCCTGAACAGAGCCAGGCTGAATGTGTGAAGTCATGGCAACAAGTAAAGTGAGAAGTGTGTGCCAAGCTAAGCGTCGGCTCCTTCTACTTCCAACAATGTGGACGCCGGACATAAGGAAAATGTCAGACTCTTGTGAAATATTTGTTGAAAACCCAGTAATTGCTAATGCAATTTCCCAAATTATTTTCAGTTGTTGAAAAACGCGCAATCTTACAATACAAATAAACACTGAAGGGACATCGGTATTCACATTACCAACAGTAACTGAAAGCCCTGCCTTCCCCTGTATGTGTTGTAGTAATGAAGTAGTAGCCCGTCTGTGTGTTGTAGTAACTGTTGTTGTATAATGTAAGAGTAGCCTGTCTTGTGTTTGTAGTAATGAAGTAGTAGCCTGTCTGTGTGTTGAGTAGTTAGCCTGTCTGTGTGTTGTAATATGAAGTAGTAGCTGTCTGTGTTGTAGTAATGAAGTAGTAGCCTGTCGTGTGTGTTGTAGTAATGAAGTAGTAGCCTGTCTGTGTGTTGTAGTAAATGAAGTAGTAGCCTGTCTGTGTGTGTAGTAATGAAGTAGTACCTTTTTGATGAAGTAGTAGCCGTCTGTGTGTTGTAGTAATGAATAGTAGCCCGTCTGTGTGTGTGTAGTAATGAAGTAGTAGCCTGTCTGTGTGTTGTAGTAATGAAGTAGTAGCCTGTCTGTGTGTTTGTAGTAATGAATAGTAGCCGTCTGTGTGTTGTAGTAATGAAGTAGTAGCCTGTCGTTGTGTTGTAGTAATGAAGTAGTAGCCTGTCTGTGTGTTGTAGTAATGAAGTAGTAGCCTGTCTGTGTGTTGTAGTATGAGTAGTAGCCTGTCTGTGTGTTGTAGTAATGAAGTAGTAGCCTGTCTGTGTGTTGTAGTAATGAAGTAGTAGCTCGTCTGTGTGTTGTAGTAATGAAGTAGTAGCCTATCAGTAAAGGTTGTTGTTGTGGGGCGGTTTTTTGGTCTGGTCTGTTCTCTGTGGATAGTGAGAAGATCAAGGGACTTCCCCTGGCTGGCTGTGACCTTTGCAGGGCCTCTGACAGGGGAGCCAGGGACCTCTGGATCAGCCTGGATTTTGATAACTGGACCAGGCTGGAAGACTAACAAGTGGATGGATGGAATGAATGAATGAATGAATGAATTACAATTTGATGTGAACCAGGTGTTCTGCTTACAAGTGCAAAAGGGTTGACCTAAGCAAAGTGCTCCACAGATCTGTAGGCCGAGGGCAAATCCTAACAACTAAACCTATAGACATTAAATACATCTTTATTATGTTAAATAGAACTTAACAATCTCCTACTCCTACAGTATTCCTACCCTGGTGAGCCAACCAACCCACTGGCAGTCTACCTCAGGTTTATTGGAGGATCGATCCAGTAAACAAGGAAGTGGATGAATGGCCTTTCTCCACAAAGTAGGGAAATGCTGCTTGTGTTTTGGCTCCAGCTTTGGTCCATTTCCGCCCTGAGTGCTAGGCTAGGGTAAATGTGAGGGTAACAATAGACCATTTATCACTGCCCTCTGTACATCCGGACCACTGTCATTTACTACAAGATCTTAGCAGTCAAAATAATAGATTGACCCTATATCAACCTTATCTCAATAGGTTAACCCTATATTAACCCCTCGGCATACAGGGCTGACAGCCAGGAAGAGACACACCTGAAATCACTACTAGTGACACTTGCTTTGTCACATTTTAAATATACAGCAATATTTTTTTTATTCTCAGTTTTATGAATTTAATCTTGATGATGCACAATTGTTTGCGTATTCTCGGGTCAAGTAACATTTTGTATAAATGCCAACTTTTGTATGAAAACTGGCGTAGCCTACACAATATTTACCTACGCTACGCACGATTTATAAATGAGTCCCCAGAATGCTAACTTCTCTCTCTCTCTGTCCTGCAGCCAAACCCTTCACCTCCATGGTCAAACAGATGCGCCTACACAAGGAGGACTTTGAAATCCTCAAGGTGATTGGACGAGGAGCCTTTGGAGAGGTAAGCCTTTTTTGTGCCTTTTTTATTGTACGTTTTTTTAAATAATTTTATTTCACCAGGAAGTTTATTTGATATAAATCTTGCAAGACATCAGCAAAGACCAAAGCATTTTAAGTGTAGCCTCCATAAGGCTTAGAAACAAATACAACAACCAAACAATGCATGCAAATACAATATAGTCAGGAATTCAGTCTAAACATTTYTTAATTTAGGAAATCTGTTCCCAAGTATTCACACAAATAAAATGTATGTGATGGTGTCTCGATGTAATATAGGTATGAAATGATTGTTATTTTCAAATACAATCAAATTTTTTTGTTTCAATTTGCGGTGTACAAATTATTATCAATATTTTCTGAGTTGTCTACCCCTGCTCTGTGATTTCAGCAGCAAGGCTGGCTGCTAGGCTACATGCTATCTGCATGACTCAACATGTAAGATAATGCTTTGATCTCTTCTTCACCATCATTGTGGAAGAAGAAAATAATTATGGTTTTTTTATATCTTAAACCAACCCTTTATTTTTCTTATTCACAGCTTGGGGGCCTGAGTTGAAATATCATTTTTATTATGTCTTCTATTGTGTGTGATGTCAAACCCGGGGAATGTTGGTGAGCTAGGCAGGTAGCTAGCGATGGTAGCAGAAACTCAGCTATATAAGGTTTCATGATGTGTGACACATGGTCGTTGTATATTATAGTTTGTTAGGCTAGCTGCTGTGCTGCTGGCAGACCTGGGATCAAATACTATTTGAAATCATTTCAATACTTTATCTGTGGTTGATTGAGCTTGCCTGGCTTCATACACCACTGGAATAGTTCCACACCGGCAAACTCTACCTATCTGGCAGGCTAGAGCAAAAGCTCAAAGTATTGGAAAGACTTGGAATATTGTTTGAACCCAGGTGTGGTGGAGCAGGTTGGTTGGAGCTATGCCCAGTGCTGAGGCCCCTATGGCCTCTTTCACACACTTTTTATTGGGGTTTTATTTCACGGTGAGTGGAAGAACTACATGGTTGTGCCCCAGCCCTGGTCCCTAGCCCAGTGCCAGGCTACAGCCTCACGGTTGATTGCCTCTACTTATTGTATTTATGATATAGGCCCCTGTGTTTACTGTGTCTCCTCTAGCAGCTTGTGTTGAAGAGGCCTAAGTCTCTGTGCCTTCTGTGCTGTGTGAACAGGCCCAGATCTGCCAGTTTATTTCATATAGCCTAGTATCTGTAGCCTACATGCTAATCAAAGCTTTTGAGTTAGCCAGAAAAAGTGGCTGGATTTGTGTAATTAGTTAATTAAATTTAAAAGTATTTACAATCACAGGCCTATTCACAACAACAGTTTCCAGTGGTCGGCAGGCAAAGACTGTAGGATTAGATCTACTTAATGATAATGAGGTCATTATGATTTGAAAGGTCTCTGGCCAGTCCCTCTTATGTCATTCCAGTGGAAAGCCATCATAGTGTAACTAACTGAAAGGTTATCTACCATTTTTATTTCTTTTTTATTTAACCTTTATTTAACTAGGCAAGGCAGTTTAGAACAAATTTTTATTTATAATGACGTCCTACCAAAAGGCAAAAGGCCTCCTACAGGGACGGGGGCTGGGATAAAAAATTAATAAAATGCAAAATAAATATAGGACCAAACACACATCACAACAAGGCACAACACTACATAAAGAGACGACAACATAACAGCAAAACATGACAACACAGCATGGTAGCAACACAACATGGTAGCAGCACAAAAACATGGTACAAACATTATTGGGCAAAGTCAACAGCACAAAGGTGAAGAAGGTAGAGACAAGAATACATCATACAAAGCAGCCACAACTGTCAGTAAGAGTGTCCATGATTGAGTCTTTGAATGAAGAGATTGAGATAAAACTCCAGTTTGAGTGTTTGTTGCAGCTCGTTCCAGTCACTAGCTGCAGCGAACTGAAAAGAGGAGCGACCCAGGGATGTGTGTGCTTTGGGGACCTTTAACAGAATGTGACTGGCAGAACGGGTGTTGTATGTGGAGAATGAGGGCTGCAGTAGATATCTCAGATAGGGCGGAGTAAGACCATTCACATCCACTGATGACCACCTTTACCACGGAGGAGTTCAGCAGAATTCCAGAAAATGTCTCAGGTTTTTCAGAAATCCCATTTTGAGGCTGCTTATTCTCTTCTGGTTAAGGAATCCTCCTACTGGTATTTCTGAAAAATGTTCCYAAAGTTCCCAGTTTTTTCCCTCAGAAATACCAGTTGGAGAATTCCGGAAGGTAATAAGCAGGGAGGGAATCTCAAAATGGGATTTCTGAAAAACCTGGGATATTTGGGAAAGGTTCAGGAAAAATKGTCAACTCTACGGAAGAGTAAGAAGTGGGAAGCTGTGTGAACTGAAAACGGAGGTGAAAGAGGACATTTATGAGCAGGGTCTTCTCATAGTCAGCTGGGAGAGAGACCGCGTCTGTCTGTTCGTTGGGAGAGAGATTTAGGTGTCTGTGCGTGATGTTTTGGCTCTCCTGATTAATTGCTTTTATAACACTACAGCTGTCGTACATGTCAAGCTCCGACACATGTCTGAGTGGTGAAAGCTAAGAAAACGGGGTGGGGGGATTACACACGCTATACACAGGGACACTGCCAAGAAGCTTCCCCTCCTCTCCTCCTCCACCCACATCAGACCCGCAGGAGAAACCCAAACAGCGGAGGAATGTTGTCATTGCGTTGAATTTAGCATTCTCCTTATTTTTCTTAATCTCAGACTCCAATAAGGCCGAGTGTGTTTTTTATTGTGTGTGTTGCGTGTACTTTCGCGTGTGTTTGCGTGTATGTGCGTACGTACATACGTGCTTGTGTGTGTGACTGTAGGGATGATTGGTGGTTTAAATTCCTCCCGTGGTGGAGGAGGGAGTTGTGGGGAAGCTGAAGTGAAGAAGGCTTTCTCTTGTGTCCTCTGGCTGGGCAGACAGGCAGGCAGGCAGGAGGGAAGAATCCTGCTAGCTGAAGTCCTCTGGCCTCTCTACAGTTGCAACTCAACTCGTTTTAGGAATGCTCTTTACTACACTCAGGTCTAACAATGGGGGCTGACTGGGGTTGTGTTGGAGACGTTATCACTTAACAGTAGTTTAGCCAGCTAGCTTTCCTATCCTTGCTGCAAACCCATTGTAATGAGTGTTATCTGTGCTGCCGTGCGGCTATGGCACGTTGAGCTGAAAGATCCCTGCTGTGTGTGTCTCGGGTCACTACCTTCATGTCCTAGGTCACTTCCTGTCCGCCTTCCTTTCTCTTCCTCTTCTCCTCTTCTCCTCTGCGGCTATGGCACGTTGAGCTGAAAGATCCCTGCTGTGTGTGTCTCGGGTCACTACCTTCATGTCCTAGGTCACTTCCTGTCCGCCTTCCTTTCTCTTCCTCTTCTCCTCTTCTCCTCTTCTCCTCTGACTCTATGGCACGTTGAGCTGAAAGATCCCTGCTGTGTGTGTCTCGGGTCACTACCTTCATGTCCTAGGTCACTTCCTGTCCGCCTTTCTTCCTCTTCTCCTCTGACTCTATGGCCGTGTTTCATTCCACAAAGATGCTCACTTCCCTTCTGCCCTCGTTCACTCCCCTTTCCTGATCTAACAGGAGTGGGTCATGTTCAGTAGGGAGAAAACGTTCTGGAACTGAGTGGATTTATTTCCCATGGTTTGCCCTATTGAACATTACAGGAAAGATGTAATTAATATGGTGGATGGAAACTTTCTCTCCTCAAACTCTCCTTCTCTCCCATGCTTCCTGTAGGTTGCTGTGGTTAAGGTGAAGAATGCAGACAAGGTGTTTGCCATGAAGATCCTCAATAAGTGGGAGATGCTGAAGAGAGCTGAGGTGAGTTCTGGCTAGTAACAACAACCGCCATAGCATTACAGCAGTGTTAAATGCTAACAACCGCCATAGCATTACAGTAGGACTAAATGCTAACAACCGCCATAGCATTACACCGTTACAGCAGCGCTAAATGCTAACAACCGCCGTAGCATTACAGCAGGGCAAAATACTAACAACTGCCATAGCATTTCAGCAGAGCTAAATGCTAACAACCGCCATAACATTACAGCAGGGCTAAATGCTAACAACTGCCATAATGTTACAGCAGCGCTAAATGCTAACAATCGCGATAGCATTAGAGCAGGGCTAAATGCTAACAGCAATAGTATTATAGCATTTGCTACTCTGGGGTAAATACTAACAACAGCCATAGCATTACAGCACTACTCAGGGCTGGATACTACGTTGAGTTAGCGTTATGTAACTCCTTGGCTTTTCCAGAAACATTGCATTAAACATTCAATGCAAAATGTTCATATAATTGTCAGTTACATGTGCATGTCTCAAGTTTAGAATATTAAATGTGAATTTGAGTACATAACTTAATTAAACTTTAGAACCTATTTGCAGTATGAGAGAGCGATCGTGTTCAGTGTATTTACATTTTAGTCATTTAGCAGACGCTCTTATCCAGAGAGACTTACAGCAGCAATTAGGGTTAAGTGCCTTGCTCAAGGGCACATCGACAGATTTTTCACCTAGTTGGCTTGGGGATTCGAACCAGTGAACTCAGTATATCTGTTGCTGCTGTGCTTTTCTTTTAATTGGCAGCTGTTCACAGTGGTCTGTGTGTGTGTCTGTGTAGCTGTTCACAGTGTTCTCCTGGGCTTGCAGTTTTCATACCTCGGGCTCATAGAACCGAACTCCCCACTGTGTTTGGCTGTCTCTGGACATGGGAAACTGTCTGCAATATAAACGCTACTCTCAAACCCATGTCCTCATTAATGTACCTCATGACATAGTCTAGCTATAGGTTGTTCATACAGATGGAAATATATGAATTTGACTATTTTATAAGTTTGTTAGAAAGTGTAATTGAATTGAAAATACTTAATTGACCCCTAAAGGATCTGAAACGATGTTTCCCACATAAAGATAGAAATAKAATCTATTAATTCTATGGTTGTCCACCACTAGCAGACACAGGAATTCAGTACACACACAGGTTGGACCGAAGTGTGATGGACCGAAGTGTGTGCCAACGAGAGTAGCTACAGTACATTCTGTTTATATAATGGTTACCCTTTGACCTCTCCCTCAGACGGCGTGTTTCCGGGAGGAGCGCGACGTGCTGGTGAACGGGGACAGCCAGTGGATCACCACCCTGCACTACGCCTTCCAGGACGACAACTTCCTGGTAAGATCTCCACTAACTTCCCCTCTATTCATATGGGTTTCAATATATGGTATGTCTGCATCCCAAATCGTAACCTATTGCCAATAGGACTCTGGTCTAAAGTATGACCACTGATTTTAAGGGGTGTAAAGGGTTGCTTCCAAATGGCATATGGCACTGGCCAAAAGTAGTGCAATATATAGGGAAGAGGGTTCCATTTGGGATGTACACAAGCTGTGAAGAGCGGAATGAAATTAATAATATGATGACGGTAAAGGAGGGATGGATGGTTGACGGTAAAGGAGGGATGGGTGGTTGACGGTAAAGGGAGGGATGGGTGGTTTGACGGTAAAGGAGGGATGGGTGGTTGACGGTAAAGGAGGGATGGGTGGTTGACGGTAAAGGAGGGATGGGTGGTTGACGGTAAGGAGGGATGGGTGGTTGAGGTAAAGAGGGATGGGTGGTTGACGGTAAGGAGGGATGGATGGATGACGGTAAAGGAGGGATGGGTGGATGACGGTAAAGGAGGGATGGATGGTTGACGGTAAAGGAGGGATGGGTGGATGACGGTAAAGGAGGGATGGATGGTTGAACGGTAAAGAGGGATGGGTGGTTTGACGGTAATGAGGGATGGGTGGTTGACGGTAAAGGGGGATGGGTGGTTGACGGTAAGGAAGGGATGGGTGGTTGACGTAAAGGAGGGATGGGTGGTTGACGGTAAAGGAGGGATGGGTGGTTGACGGTAAAGGAGGGATGGGTGGTTGACGGTAAGGAGGGATGGGTGGTTGACGGTAAGGAGGGATGGGTGGATGACGGTAAAGGAGGGATGGATGGTTGACGGTAAAGGAGGGAATGGTGATGACGGTAAGGAAGGGATGGATGGTTGGGTAAGGAGGGATGGGTGGTTGGACGGTAAAGGAGGGATGGGTGGTTGACGGTAAAGGAGGGATGGTGTTGACGGTAAGGAGGGAGGGTGGTTGACGGTAAAGGAGGGATGGGTGGTTGACGGTAAAGAGGGATGGGTGGTTGACGGTAAAGGAGGGATGGGTGGTTGACGGTAAAGGAGGGATGGTGGTTGACGGTAAAGGAGGGATGGGTGGTTGACGGAAAGGAGGGATGGGTGGTTGACGGTAAAGGAGGGATGGTGGTTGACGGTAAAGGAGGGATGGTGGTTGACGTAAGGAGGGATGGATGGTTGACTGTAAAGGGGGATGGTGGTTGACTGTAAAGGAGGGATGGTGGTTGACTGGTAAAGGAGGGATGGATGGTTGACGGTAAAGGAGGGATGGGTGGTTGACGGTAAAGGAGGGATGGGTGGTTGACGGTAAAGGAGGGATGGGTGGTTGACGGTAAAGGAGGGATGGGTGGTTGACGGTAAAGGGGGATGGGTGGTTGACGGTAAAGGAGGGATGGGTGGTTGACGGTAAAAGAGGTGGGGTGGTTGGGTAAAGGAGGGATGGGTGGTTGACGGTAAAGGAGGGATGGTTGGTTGACGGTAAAGGAGGGATGGGTGGTTGACGGTAAAGGAGGGATGGGTGGTTGACGGTAAAGGAGGGATGGATGGTTGACGGTAAAGGGAGGGATGGATGGTTGACGGTAAAAGGAGGGATGGATGGATGACGGTAAGGAGGGAGGGATGGATGGTTGACTGTAAAAGGAGGGGGGTGGGTGGTTGACGGTAAAAGAGGGAGGGATGGATGGTTGACGGTAAAAGAGGGAGGGATGGATGGTTGACGGTAAAGGAGGGTGGATGGTTGACGGTAAAAGGAGGGATGGGTGGTTGACGGTAAAGGAGGGATGGGTGGTTGACGGTAAAGGAGTGGATGGGTGGTTGACGGTAAAGGAGGGATGGGTGGTTGACGGTAAAGGAGGATGGTGGTTGACGGTAAAGGGGGATGGGTGGTTGACGGTAAAGGGGGATGGGTGGTTGACGGTAAAGGAGGGATGGGTGGTTGACGGTAAAGGAGGGAGGGGTGGTTGACGGTAAAAGGAGGGATGGATGGTTGACGGTAAAGGAGGGATGGATGGTTGACGGTAAAGGAGGGATGGGTGGTTGACGGTAAAGGAGGATGGGTGGTTGACGGTAAGGAGGGATGGGATGGTTGACGGTAAAGGAGGGATGGATGGTTGACTGTAAAAGAGGGAGGGATGGGTGGTTGACGGTAAAAGAGGGAGGGATGGATGGTTAACGGTAAAGAGGGATGGAAGGGTGGTTGACGGTAAAAGAGGGATGGATGGGTGGTTTGACGGTAAAAGAGGGATGGATGGGTGGTTGACGGTAAAAAGGATGGTGGGTGGTTGACGTAAAGAGGGTGGATGGGTGGTTGACGGTAAAGAGGATGGATGTGTTGACGGTAAGAGGGAGGGATGGGTGGTTGACAAAAAGACTAAGGAGAAAGAGGGAGGCCTGAAGAAAGTAAAGTTGGAGAATGGAGGGAGGAAGTGGGGGAACACTAGAGGAATACGAGAGATGTTACTTGTACAGTATTACTACTACTACTACTACTGAGAGATTTATTCTCCTCCCCTCCTCTCTCCGCAGTACCTGGTGATGGATTATTATGTGGGTGGGGACCTTCTCACCCTGCTTGTAAGTTTGAAGACAGGTTGCCGGAGGACATGGCAAGATTCTACCTGGCTGAGATGGTGCTGGCCATCGACTCAGTGCACCAACTGCATTACGTCCACAGGTGAGTCTCACACACACACACACACACGTGTTTGTTAACGAGTATTATATTAATGATCTGAGACTCATTAGTCCAAGCCACCTGTATGACCACTGAAATAGTTGGTTCCTTTGTGGCTCTAAAATAAAGTATTCCAAATATTGATTCCTTAATGAAGCGAGAGAACTGTCCCTCTAATGAAGCAGAGAGAACTGTCCCCTCCTAAATGAAGCAGAGAGAACTGTCCCTCCTTAATGAGCAGAGAGAACTGTCCCTCCTTAATGAAGCGGAGAGCTGTCCTCCTTAATGAAGCAGAGAGAACTGTCCTCCTTAATGAAGCAGAGAGAACTGTCCCTCCTTAATGAAGCAGAGAGAACTGTCCCTCCTTAATGAAGCAGAGAGAACTGTCCCTCCTTAATGAAGCAGATAATTTTTTACCTTTTTATTTAACTAGGCAAGTCAGTTGAGAACAAATTCTTAATTACAATGACGGCCTAGCCCGGCCAAACCCGGATGACGCTGGGCCAATTGTGCGCCGCCCTATGGGACTCCCAATCACGGCCGGTTGTGATACAGTCTGGAATCAAACAAGGGTCTATAGTGACGCCTCTAGCACTGAGATGCATTGCCTTAGACGGCTGCACCACTCGGGAGCCCATAACCTTACATACACTACCGGTTAAAGGTTTTAGAACACCTACTCATTCAAGGGTTTTTCTTTATTTTTACTATTTTGTACATTGTAGAATAATAGTGAAGACATCAAAACTATGAAATAACACACATATGGAATCATGTAGTAACCAAAAAAGTGTTAAATCAAAATATATCTTATATTTGAGATTCTTCAAGCCACCCTTTGCCTTGATGACAGCTTTGCACACTCTTGGCATTCTCTCAACCAGCTTCACCTGGAATGCTTTTCCTACTGTCTTGAAGGAGTTCCCACATATGCTGAGCACTTCTGTCTGCTTTTCCTTCATTCTGCTGTCCGACTCATCCCAAACCATCTCAATTTGGTTGATGTCAGGTGATTGTGGAGGCCAGGTCATCTAATCCAGCACTCCATCACTCTCCTTCTTAGTCAAATAGCCCTTACACAGCCTAGAGGTGTGTTGGGTCATTGTCCTGTTGAAAAACAAATGATAGTCCCACTAAGCCCAAACCAGATGGGATGGCGTATCGCTGCAGAATGCTGGGGTACCCATGCTGGTTAAGTGGGCTTTGAATTCTAAATAAATCGCTGACACACCACACCATAACACCACCTCCTCCATGCTTTACGGTGGGAAATACACGTGCGGAGATGATCCGTTCACCCACATGCTTCTCATAAAGACACAGAGGTTGGGACCAAAAATCTCCAATTTGGACTCCAGACTAAAGGACACATTTCCACTGGTCTAATGTCCATTGCTTGTGTTTCTTGGCCCAAGCAAGTCTCTTCTTATTATTGGTGTCCTTTAGTAGGGGTTTCTTTGCAGCAATTMCACCATGAAGGCCTGATTCACACAGTCTCCTCTGAACAGTTGATGTTGAGATGTATGTTACCTGAACTCTGTGAARTATCTATTTGGGCTGCAATTTCTGAGGCTGGTAACTCTAATGAACTTATCCTCTGCAGCAGAGGTAACTCTGGGTCTTCCTTTCCTGTGGTGGTCCTCATGAGACCCAGTTTCATCATAGCACTTGATGGTTTTTGCGATTACACATGGAGAAACTTTCAAAGTTCTTGACATTTTACAGATTGACTGACCTTGATGTCTTAAAGTAATGATGGACTGTCGTTTCTCTTTGCTTATTTGATCTGTTCTTGCCATATTATGGACTTGGTCTTTTACCAAATAGGGCTGTCTTCTGTATACCTCCCTACCTTGTCACAACACAACTGATTGGCTCAAATGCATTAAGAAGGGAAGAAATTCTACAAATTAACTTTTAAGAAGGCACACCTGTTAATTGAAATGCAATACAGGTGACTACCTCATGAAGCTAGTTGAGAGAATGCCAAGAGTGTGCAAAGCTGTCATCAAGGCAAAGGGTGGCTAGTTTGAAGAATCTCAAATATAAAATATATTTTGATTTGTTGAACACATTWTTTTGGTTACTACATGATTCCATATGTGTTATTTCATAGTTTTGATGTCTTCACTATTATTCTACATTGTAGAAAATGGTCAAAATAAAGAAAAACCCTTGAATGAGTAGATGTTCTTAAACTTTTAGTGTATGTAAGGTCACATTCACTGGGTTGTATGAAAGAAAATAACTCTAAAAATAGATGTTTTGTGGTGTTCCCCTGACTGACGCCCTGGCTGTGAGGGAGTTTTGTCATAAGGGACGCGACAGCCAATAGGAGAAGCCCTCTGCCTCAAAGGCTGTGTGGTAGGAACCACTCTTCCCTCTGACACACAGGAAGTGGTCACCAGGCCTCATCTACATAATGACAGTGTTGACGCTGAAGAAGCCTCAGATGAACGATTTGAGAGAGAGAGCCCAGGGGCTAGGGTGTGCCGTGCTGGCCCTATAGTAACATTGATTGTCCCATAGCACAGCAGCAGTATAGACTCAGTGTCGAGAAGGGGACCCACTAATTGTATGGTGTTTTACGTGGAGTCGGGGCGGCGGTGGTCGTCTCGTTCCCCTTTGAGGCCCTCTGAGACATTTTGGGCTGGTAATGACAGGGTGTATGTATGGGGGTTGTGGTGGGTTCCCCCTCTCGGGAGAGATTGGCTCGCTTGGTTTGTGGAGGGTGGAGACATTAACAGAAGGTCCCCTGAGAAGGGTGTGTTCTCTGTGTGGGTGTGACTGAAAGGACAATGCATTAACCCTGTCATTTCTCCAACATAAGGCCAATTAGAATAGCTTGAATCAGTGCATATAGGCCACATTTGTGAAGTAAGGATGGCCTAGTTATAGAAATGGTCTCTGTCAGTCAAGAGGTTCAGTCGTGGACATGCTTGTGCCGCTGTAAGCATAATGCCTTGTCAGTACCACAAACATAGCTCACTGTTTTATGTTGAAGACAATACCCTGCCAAGGAGAATTAAAGGTTCAATTAACTAAGAAAATAGTGTAGTGGCTGCCCCCTCCTCATTAGTGTGTGTGTGGAGGGCTGTGTGTGAAGCTGATCAGGGTCAGTGATCTGCATGGCCTCCCCAGAGACTAACAGACCAACTCAGCATGGCCCAGCTCTCTGTTAGCAGGGCCCTCATCTGGCCTGTGTGTGTCTCATTGTGTGTGTGTGTCTCATTGTGTGCGTGTGTCTCATTGTGTGTGTGTGTGTCTTGGATGGGGTGTAGGGGGAGTATGGGGTACAACCCTGCCTTGGGAGGGAGGGGTGTAGGGGGGAGTATGGGGGTACACCCTGCCTTGGGAGGGATGGGGTGTAGGGGGGAGTATGGGGGTACACCCTGCCTGGAGGGATGGGTGTAGGGGGGAGTATGGGGGTACACCCTGCCTTGGGAGGGATGGGGTGTAGGGGGGAGTATGGGGGTACAACCCTGCCTTGGGAGGGATGGGTGTGTAGGGGGGAGTATGGGGGTACACCCTGCCTGGGAGGGATGGGGTGTAGGGGGAGTATGGGGGTACACACTGCCTTGGGAGGGATGGGGTGTAGGGGGGAGTATGGGGGTACACACTGCCTTGGGAGGGATGGGGTGTAGCGGGGAGTATGGGGGTACACACTGCCTTGGGAGGGATGGGGTGTAGCGGGGAGTATGGGGGTACACCCTGCCTTGAGAGGGAGTTGTGTAGGGGGGAGTATGGGGGTACACCCTGCCTTGGGAGGGATGGGGTGTAGGGGGGAGTATGGGGGTACACCCTGCCTTGGGAGGGATGGGGTGTAGGGGGGAGTATGGGGGTACACCCTGCCTTGGGAGGATGGGGTGTAGGGGGGAGTATGGGGGTACACACTGCCTTGGGAGGGATGGGGTGTAGGGGGGAGTATGGGGGTACACACTGCCTTGGGAGGGATGGGGTGTAGCGGGGAGTATGGGGGTACACACTGCCTTGGGAGGGATGGGGTGTAGCGGGGAGTATGGGGGTAACACCCTGCCTTGAGAGGGAGTTGTGTAGGGGGATATGGTGGTACACCCTGCCTTGGGAGGGATGGGGTATAGGGGTGTACCTCCTGCTGATAAGCAGCCACAGTTAAACACGAAGCTCTGGCTGCATGAGGATTTGGAGGGGAAAAGGGAGAGAGGGGAGGTTCCCTGAACCCAAAGACAAAGGCTTTCTCTGGACAGCAGGATAATGAGGTAGCGGCCCAAATGACACACTATTCCCCTACATACTGCTCTACTTTTGACCAGAGCCAATAGGCCCGGTCAAAAGTAGTGCACTAAATAGGGAATAGCGCCTGGTGGCATTTGGGACTTGACCCGAGAGACAAGAGAGAAGGAGCTTTTCCTTTATGTTGAATCAAGTCAATGGGATAAAAGGTAGACCAATGGGACACCCCCCTACAAAGTAGACCTACTAACAGGAGGCTCAAGTCTAGCTAAAATGATACAATGAAGTCATTTCTGTTTTGTTCCTTCTCCACCAACCATGTGTGTTCCCACTGACTATTAAAACCTACCCAAACCAGAAACCATGAATAGACGGCAGCATATGCACAACAAAATTAAAGTGTGAAACGCTGTATTTAACCATGCAAGGTGACTAGGAATATACACCCGCAATAACATCTGCTAAATATGTGTATGTGACCAATAACATTTGATTTGCTCAATACTGACATGCATTCTCTTCAGAACAAACTTTTCCCAGTGTGCACCTGCGCTAACCTCTACTTAATAAACCTCTGTGGGTGTCTTTTAACTCTCACTTTCCTGATAGGCTCAGACCTGGCCCTAGCCCTCTCTCTCTGTGTGTGTCCTGTGTCTGTGTGTGTGTGGTGTGTGTGTGTGTGTGTGTGTGTGGTGTGTGTGTGTGTGTGTGTGTGTTGTGTGGTGTGTGTGTGTGTGTTGTGTGTGTGTGTGTGTGCGCGTGTCTTGTCATCCAGCATCCCGTCATGAGTTCCTCCTCCAAGATAAACCCAGTGAAAACCTGAGCAAGAGATCAAACAACATGGCTACCACCTCTCTTCCCTCCCGCTGTCTCTTTCTTTGCCTCATCTCTACTCCCTCTGTCACCCCGTGTCTTTATCCACCCCCCCAACCCATGTTCAATTCAAAGGACTTTATTGGGAAACATTTGTTTACACTGCCAAAGCAAGTGAAATAGATAAACCAAGATGAAATAAATAATACAAAATGAACAGTAAACACTCACTAAAGTTCCAAAGGAATAGAGACATTTCAAATGTCATATTATGGCTAATAAGGTGTTGTACAAAGGTGCAATAGTTAAAGTACAAAAATATGGGATGTATTTACAATGGTGTTTGTTCTTCACTTGTTGCCCTTTTCTTGTGACAACATGTCACATCTTACTGCTCTGATGGACATACCCTTCCTCTCCTACCCTCCCTGTCTCTCCCACCTCCTCTCTCTCTCTCTCTCTTCCTCCCTCCCTTCCAGTAGGGCTGCGGTGACGTGACTGTTGGGGGCGTGGCTAATTGGTCTGCTGGTGTCCCAGGCAGGGCAGGGCTCCTGAAGTCTTAAGGCTGAGAATAGAGGGAGGTAATCTTCTTTAAGACCTCACCAGCATCCATCTGTAAGGGCCATCTGGCCGCCAAGACAACACACACACACTGAGTCTCCTCAGAGAGACAGGGACGAGTTAAGGACACACACACACTGTGTCTCCTCAGAGAGACAGGGACCGAGTTTAAGGACAACACACACACTGTGTCTCCTCGAGAGACAGGGACCGAGTTAAGGACACACACACACTGTGTTCCTCAGAGAGACAGGGACCGAGTTAAGGACACACACAACTGTGTCTCTCAGAGAGACAGGACGAGTTAGGACACACACACACTGTGTCTCCTCAGAGAGACAGGGACCGAGTTAAGGACACACACACACTGTGTCTCCTCAGAGAGACAGGGACCGAGTTAAGGACACACACACACTGTGTCTCCTCAGAGAGACAGGGACCGAGTTAAGGACACACACACACTGTGTCTCCTCAGAGAGACAGGGACCGAGTTAAGGACACACACACACTGTGTCTCCTCAGAGAGACAGGGACCGAGTTAAGGACACACACACACTGTGTCTCCTCAGAGAGACAGGGACCGAGTTAAGGACACACACACATCACTGTGCTCCTCAGAGAGCAGGGACCGAGTTAAGGACACACACACCAGGGCTCTATGGGACGTCATCACCACTGTTTGGACGCACGCGCATACAGATACCGTGTATACTCACCATTGGCCGCTGCTAATTCATGTACCATTCATGACCCTTTTACAACAGGGCATTGTTCCTGCCACTGTTAACATGGTGGCTGCAGGGTCTTTGATAGATGACATTAACAGGTAATGAGATGTCTGTGGCCAGTGGTCGGTCTGATGAAAGAGATTGGGCTCTTAGATCAGGAGGTGGAAACAGGGCTGTGGAGCCCACATGGTTCTGATCAGTAATAACACACACATATGGCCCTGATCAATAGATGTCAACACACACACAATCAGATGAGACACACACAATGAGACACACACACACACACACACACACACACATGAGACACACACACACACACATGAGACACACACACACACACACACACACACCACACACACAATGAGACACACACACACAATGACACACACACACACACAATGAGACACACACACACCACAATGAGACACACACACACAATGAGAACCACACACATGAACACACACACAATGAGACACACACACACACAATGAGACACACGCACACAATGAGAACACACACACACAATGAGACACACACACGGCAGATGCAGGGC
>NC_036854.1:2243802-2281810 GCF_002910315.2 Salvelinus sp. IW2-2015
CCGCTTCCAACAGTCATTAAATAATTTATACATTCTTAATTGCATTCCTTTAGATGTGTATTTTTTGTGAAATTGTTAGATATTACTTGTTATATATTACTGCACTGTTGGAGGTAGAAAACACGCATTTCGCTACACCCACAATAACATCTGCTAAACATGTGCATGTGACCAATACAATTTTATTTGATGTGTGGTTTCCCACCGTGAAGCACGGAGGAGGTGTGATGGTGCTTTGCTGGTGACATGGTTGGTGATTATTTTAGAATTCAAGGCACACTTAACCAGCATAGCTACCACATCATTATGTAGGTTACACCATCCCATCTGGTTTGCTCTTAGTGGGACTATGTTTTGTTTTTCAACAGGACAATGACCCAAACACACCTCCAGGCTGTGTTAAGGGCTTTTTGACCAAGAAGGAGAGTGATGGAGTGCTGCATCAGATGACTGGCCTCCACAATCACCCGACCTCAACCCAATTGAGATGGTTTTGGGAGGTTGATGGACAGAGTGAAGGAAAAGCAGCCAACAAGTGCTCAGCATATGTGGGAACTCCAAGACTGTGGAAAACATTCCAGAGTGAGCTGGTTGAGAAAATTCCAAGAGTGTACAAAGCTGTAATCAAGGCAAAGGGTGGCTACTTTGAAGAATCTAAATATTACATATATTTTATTTGTTTAACACTTTTTTGGTTACTACATGATTCCATGTGTGTTATTTCATAGTTTTGATGCATTCACTATTATTATACAATGTAGAAAATAGTAAAAATAAAGAAAAAACCCTTGAATGAGTAGGTGTCCAAACTTTTGACTGGTATATGTCGGCCTACTCACCGTGCCGTCCTCCATGAGTTTGAGGCAGGAACCGAAGTCACCAGGCGAATGTGACCGTTTCATGTCCATCAAGATGTTGTCTGGCTTGAATGTCCTGAAGGTGACAGAAGAAGAGGAGACCAAAGTAAAACCGATGACTCTGAGAAAGAGAACTAGGAATGGAGGAAGAGAGGGAGTGGAATAAAATGAGAAACACAAATATCTCAGAGGGGGAGACAGGAGGGAGGAGAGAATGAAAAAGAGCAAAAACAACTTTAAAGCAACACATAGTGAGTGTTTGGTGAGAGAGAGGAGAGAGAAAAGTAGATTTGGCTTCTGTGAGAGAGAGAAAGAAAGTTTTGTTTGCTCCTGGATGCTTTAGTCTTCCCATCATTAAGTCTTGTGTTTATTTGGGCAGTTCATTGCCCTTGCAGCATCTTACTGCCAATAGGGCAAACCCCTCACAAGGTTACCCCCCACAAGGCAGACAGAGGATTGGTTATCCCTGTCCTGACCAGAACACCCTGCCCCGACCAGAACACCCGGTCCCAGTCAGAACACCCGGTCCCAGTCAGAACACCCGTTCCCAGTCAGAACACCGTTCCCAGTCAGAACACCCGGTCCCAGTCAGAACACCCGGTCCCAGTCAGAACACCCGGTCCCAGTCAGTACACCGGTCCCAGTCAGTACACCCGGTCCAGTCAGTACACCCTGTCCCAGTCAGTAACCCGGTCCCAGTCAGAACACCCGTCAGAACACCCGGTCCCAGTCAGAACACCCGGTCCCAGTCAGAACACCCGGTCCCATCAGAACACCCGTCCCAGTCAGAACACCCAGGTCCCAGTCAGAACACCCGGTCCAGTCAGAACACCCGGTCCCAGTCCCTGACCACTATTCTGATATTACATCCCACTTAATGCAGCAATGTCAAGCCCTTGTCTTCACTAGTCTCCTTATCTATAACAACCATTGATACACAGTACAGTATAGTAACACATCAATACACTAACAGTACATTAACAATAACATCAGCACACTAACAGTACAGTAACAATACATCATTAATACACTAAACAGTATAACCTTTATTTAACTAGGCAAGTCAGTTAAGAAACAAATTCTTATTTACAATGACGGGCTACCGGGGATTCGATCCAGCAACCTTTCAGTTACTGGCCCAAAGCACTAACCACTAGGCTCCCTGCCGCCCCAGTACAGTAACAATACCTCATCAACACACTAACAGTATAGTAGCAATACACTAACAGTATAGTAATACACTTACAATACATCCACAATACACTAACAGTATAGTAATACACTTACAAATACATCCTCAATACACTAACAGTATAGTAACAATACATCATCAATACCCTAACAGTATAGTAACAATACATCCTCAATACACTAACAGTATAGTAAACAATACATCATCAATAACACTAACAGTACAGTAACAATACATCATCAACACACTAACAGCATAGTAGCAATACATCATCAATACACTAACAGCATAGTAGCAATACATCATCAATACACTAACAGCATAGTAGCAATACACTAACAGTATAGTAATAGACTTACAATACATGATCAATACACTAACAGTATAGTAATACATGTACAATACATGATAAATACAATAACAGTATAGTAATAATACATCATCAATACACTAACAGTATAGTAGCAATACACTAACAGTATAGTAATAGACTTACAATACATGATCAATACACTAACAGTATAGTAATACATGTACAATACATGATCAATACACTAACAGTATAGTAATAATACATCACAATACACTAACAGTATAGTAGCAATACACTACCAGTATAGTAACAACTTACAATACATTGATCAATACACTAACAGTTAGAATACACGTACAATACATGATCAATACACTAACAGTATAGTAACAATGCATCAGCAATACACCAAACGTATAGTAAACACAGTAACAAATACATCAACACTAACAGTATAGTAACAATACATCATCGATACACTAACATTACACTAATAGTATAGTAACAATACACTAACAGTATATTAATAAAAATGTAATACACTAAACAATAGATCATCAAATTACTAACAGTATAGTAACAATACACTAACAGTATAGTAACACACTAACAGTATAGTAACAATACATCATCAATACACTAACAGTATAGTACTAATACATCATCAATACACTAACAGTATAGTAACAACACATCAACACACTAACAATACATCCTCAATACACTAACAGTATATTAACAATACATCATCTATACACAACAATATATTATACCTTCACATTACATGGCAGCGGAAGGATGGGATTAAAACAAACAAAGATAACTATTGTAAAATACATTGTGTCCCGTAAAATGTATATAGTGTGTACTGTATAAAATGGAAGTAGAACCTACGTGTTGATGTCCATTAGCCTCAAACAAACGTTTTCTGTAGTTGTTGGATCAGACCTGCACAACGGTCGGAGGAATTTTGGACCATTCCTCTTTACAAAACTCTTTCAGTTCAGCAATATTCTTGGGATGTCTGGTGTGAACTGCTCTCTTGAGGTCATGCCACAGCATCTCAATCGGGTTGAGGTCAGGACTCTGACTGGGCCACTCCAGAAGGCATATTTTTTTCTGTTGAAGCCATTCAATTGTTGATTTACTTCTGTGTTTTGGGTCGTTGTCCTGTTGCATCACCCAACTTCTTGTTGAGCTTCAATTGACGGACAGATAGCCTAACATTCTCCTGCAAAATGTCTTGATAAACTTCGGAATTCATTTTTCTGTCGATGATCGCAAGCTGTCCAGGCCCTGAGCCAGCAAAGCAGCCGCAAACCATGATGCTCCCTCACCATACTTTACAGTTGGGATGAGGTTTTGATGTTTGGTGTGCTGGGCCTTTTTTTCTCCACACTGTTGTGTGTTCCTGCCAAGCAACTCAACTCTAGTTTAATCTGTTCACAGATATTTTGTGGAACATCCAGGTGCACTTTTGAAAACTTCAGATGTGGAGAATTGTTTTTTTTGGACAGCAGTGGCTTCTTCTGTGATGTCCTCCCATGAACACCATTCTTGTTTAGTGTTTTACATATTGTAGACTCGTCAACAGAGATGCTAGCATGTTCCAGAGATTTCTGTAAGTCTTTAGCTGACACTCCAGGATTCTTCTTAACCTCATTGAGCATTCTGCGCTGTGCTCTTGCAGTCATCTTTGCAGGACGGCCACTCCTAGGGACAGTAGCAGCAGTGCTGAACTTTCTCCATTTATAGACTATTTGTCTTACCGAGGACTGATGAACATCGAGGCTTTTAGAGATACTTTTGTAACCCTTTCCAGCTTTATGCAAGTCAACAACTTTTTCATCTTAGGTCTTCTAGATCTCTCTTGTTCGAGCATGGTTCACATCAGGCAATGCTTCTTGTGAAGAGCAAACTCAAATTTTGTGAGTGTTTTTATAGGCAAGGCAGCTCTAACCAACATCTCCAATCTCGTCTCATTGGTTGGAATCCAGGTTAGCCGACTCCTGACCCAATTAGCATTTGAAGAAGTCATTAGCCTAGGGCTTCACATACTTTTTCCAACCTACACTGTGAATGTTTAAATTATGTATTCAATATAGTTTAATCACACTGTTTGTCTATTGTTGTGACTTAGATGAAGATTAGATCAAATTTGATGACCAATTTATGAAAAATCCAGGTAATTCCAAAGGGTTCACATACTTTTTCTTGTCCCTGTATATATTTTTTTACCCTTATTTAAATAGGCAAGTCAGTTAAGAACAAATTCTTATTTACAATGACGGCCTACAGGGGGAACAGTGGGTGCCTTGTTCAGGGGCAGAATGACAGATTTTTACCTTGTCAGCTCGGGGATTCGATCCAGCAACCTTTCAGTTACTGGCCCAACGCTCTAACCACTAGGCTACCTGCCGCCCAAGACCATACACACAGACAGACATTCTCTGATACCCAGCATCTCTAACAAACTGAAATGACTCCACATGTTCTATGAATGTTAATCTTCAGTACAGAGCAGCACATAAAAGCACTGTAGAAGCTACTGACAGGCCTTCCTCAACTGTTAACAGTCAACATCACATGAAGGGCCTGCTCCTACTTTATAGCAGCTTCTAACTGAATCAGCTTCCTATTAAAGTTACACATTTAGACAGTGCCTGATGATCATATTTACCTCTGAATCAGCTTCCTATTAAAGTTATATTTTAGACTGCCCATCTTTCCCATTTATAAGGGTCTGGTTTAGAAGCATGGGGAGTCAGAGCAGTGCCTGATGGGAGTGGTGAGGGGACTAGTTGGGAGGGAGGAGTGTAGGGGTGAGTATGGGGGTAAACCCTGCCTTGGGAGGGAGGGGTGTAGGGGAGAGTATGGGGGTACACCCTGCCTTGGAGGGATGGGGTGTAGGGGGGAGTATGGGGGTACACCCTGCCTTGGGAGGGATGGGGTGTAGGGGGGAGTATGGGGGTACACCCTGCCTTGGGAGGGATGGGGTGTAGGGGGAGTATGGGGGTACACCCTGCCTTGGGAGGGATGGGGTGTAGGGGGGAGTATGGGGGTAAACCTGCCTGGGAGGGATGGGGTGTAGGGGGGAGTATGGGGGTACACACTGCCTTGGGAGGGATGGGTGTAGGGGGAGTATGGGGGTACACACTGCCTTGGGAGGGATGGGGTGTAGCGGGGAGTATGGGGGTACACACTGCCTGGGATGGGGTGTAGCGGGGAGTATGGGGGTACACCCTGCCTTGAGAGGGGTTGTGTAGGGGGGAGTATGGGGGTACACCCTGCTTGGGGGGATGGGGTGTAGGGGGGAGTATGGGGGGTAACACCCTGCCTTGGGAGGGATGGGGTGTAGGGGGGAGTATGGGGGTACACCCTGCCTTGGGAGGGATGGGGTGTAGGGGGGAGTATGGGGGTACACCCTGCCTTGGAGGGATGGGGTGTAGGGGGGAGTATGGGGGTACACACTGCCTTGGGAGGGAGGGTAGGGTGTAGGGGAGGAGGGAGGAGGGGTACACACTGCCTTGGGAGGGATGGGGTGTAGCGGAGTATGGTACACCGTGGGAGGGATAGGGTGTAGCGGGATATGGGTACACCCTGCCTTGAGAGGGAGTTGTGTAGGGGGACTATGGTGGTACAACCCTGCCTTGGGAGGGATGGGGTATAGGGGTGTACCTCCTGCTGATAAGCAGCCACAGTTAAACAGAAGCTCTGGCTGCATGAGGATTTGGAGGGGAAAAGGGAGAGAGGGGAGGTTCCCTGAACCCAAAGAACAAAAGGCTTCTCTCTGGACAGCAGGATAATGAGGTAGCGGCCCAAATGACACACTATTCCCTACATAACTGCTCTACTTTTGACCAGAGCCCAATAGGGGCCTGGTCAAAATAGTGCACTAAATAGGGAATAGCGCCTGGTGGCATTTGGGACTTGACCCGAGAGACAAAGAGAGAAGGAGCTTTCCTTTCATGTTGAATCAAGTCAATGGGATAAAAGGTAGACCAATGGGACACCCCCCTACAAAGTAGACCTACTAACAGGAGGCTCAGAGTCTAGCTAAAATGATACAATGAAGTCATTTCTGTTTGTTCCTTCTCCACCAACCATGTGTGTTCCCACTGACTATTAAACTACCCAAACCAGAAACCATGAATAGACGGCAGCATATGCACAAAACTTAAACGTGAAACGCTGTATTTAACCATGGCAAGGTGACTAGGAATATACACCCGCAATAACATTGCTAAATATGTGTATGTGACCATAAACATTTGATTTGACTCAATACTGACATGCATTCTCTTCAGAACAAATCTTTTCCCAGTGTGCACCTGCGCTAACCTCTACTTAATAACACCTCTGTGGGTGTCTTTTAACCTCTCACTTTCCTGATAGGCTCAGACCTGGCCCTAGCCTCTCTCTCTCTGTGTGTGTCTGTGTCTGTGTGTGTGTGTGTGTGTGTGTTTGTTGTGTGTGTGTGTGTGTGTGTGTGTGTGTGTGTGTGTGTGTTGTGTGTGTGTGTGTGTGTGTGTGTGGCGGCCGTGTCTTGTCATCCAGCATCCCGTCATGAGTTCCTCCTCCAGATAAACCCAGTGAAAACCTGAGCAGAGATCAAACAACATGGCTACCACCTCTCTTTCCTCCCGCTGTCTCTTTCTTGCCTCATCTCTACCTCCCTCTGTCACCCGTGTCTTTATCCACCCCCCCAACCCATGTTCAATTCAAAGGACTTTATTGGGAAACATTTGTTTACACTGCCAAAGCAAGTGAAATAGATAAACCAAAGTGAAATAAATAATACAAAATGAACAGTAAACACTCACTAAAGTTTCCAAAGGAATAGAGACATTTCAAATGTCATATTATGGCTAATAAGGTGTTGTAACAAGGTGCAAATAGTTAAAGTACAAAAATATGGGATGTATTTACAATGGTGTTTGTTCTTCACTGTTGCCTTTTCTTGTGACAACATGTCACATCTTACTGCTCTGATGGACATACCCTTCCTCTCCTACCCTCCCTGTCTCTCCCACCCTCTCTCTCTCTCTCTCTTCTCTCTCTTCCTCCCTCCCTTCCAGTAGGGCTGCGGTGACGTGACTGTTGGGGGCGTGGCTAATTGGTCTGCTGTGTCCCAGGCAGGGCAGGGCTCCTGAAGTCTTAAGGCTGAGAATAGAGGGAGGTAATCTTCTTTAAGACCTCACCAGCATCCATCTGTAAGGGCCATCTGGCCGCCAAGACAACACACACAACTGAGTCTCCTCAGAAGGACAGGGACCAGTTAAGGACACACACACACTGTGTCTCCTCAGAGAGACAGGGACCGAGTTAAGGACACACACACACTGTGTCTCCTCAGAGAGACAGGGACCGAGTTAAGGACACACACACACTGTGTCTCCTCAGAGAGACAGGGACCGAGTTAAGGACACACACACACTGTGTCTCCTCAGAGAGACAGGGACCGAGTTAAGGACACACACACACTGTGTCTCCTCAGAGAGACAGGGACCGAGTTAAGGACACACACACACTGTGTCTCCTCAGAGAGACAGGGACCGAGTTAAGGACACACACCACACTGTGTCTCCTCAGAGAGACAGGGACCGAGTTAAGGACACACACACACTGTGTCTCCTCAGAGAGACAGGGACCGAGTTAAGGACACACACACACTGTGTCTCCTCAGAGAGACAGGACCGAGTTAAGGACACACACACACTGTGTCTCCTCAGAGAGACAGGGACCGAGTTAAGGACACACACACACTGTGTCTCCTCAGAGAGACAGGACCGAGTAAGGACACACACACACTGTGTCTCCTCAGAGAGACAGGGACCGAGTTAAGGACACACACACACTGTGTCTCCTCAGAGAGACAGGGACCGAGTTAAGGACACACACACACTGTGTCTCCTCAGAGAGACAGGGACCGAGTTAAGGACACACACACACCAGGCTCTATGGGACGTCATCACCACTGTTTGACGCAGCGCATACAGATACCGTGTATACTCACCATTGGCCGCTGCTAATTCATGTACCATTCATGACCCTTTCTACAACAGGGCATTGTTCCTGCCACTGTTAACATGGTGGCTGCAGGGTCTTTGATAGATGACATTAACAGGTAATGAGATGTCTTGTGGCCAGTGGTCGGTCTGATGAAAGAGATTGGGCTCTTAGATCAGGAGGGGAAACAGGGCTGTGGAGCCCACATGGTTCTGATCAGTAATAACACACACATATGGCCCTGATCAATAGATGTCAACACACACACACAATGAGACACAACACAATGAGACACACACACACACACACAATGAGACACACACACACACACACACCACACAATGAGGACACACAACACACACACACACGACACACACACACAATGAGAACACACACAACACACCACAATGGAGACACACACACACACACACATGAGACACACACACAACACACAATGAGACACACACACAAGTTGCCCTCCCAAGGCAGGGTTTACCCCCATACTCACCCCTACACTCCTCCCTCCCAACTAGTCCCCTCACCACTCCCATCAGGCACTGCTCTGACTCCCCCATGCTTCTAAACCAGACCCTTATAAATGGGAAAGATGGGCAGTCTAAAAATATAACTTTAATAGGAAGCTGATTCAGAGGTAAATATGATCATCAGGCACTGTCTAAATGTGTAACTTTAATAGGAAGCTGATTCAGTTAGAAGCTGCTATAAAGTAGGAGCAGGCCCTTCATGTGATGTTGACTGTTAACAGTTGAGGAAGGACCTGTCAGTAGCTTCTACAGTGCTTTTATGTGCTGCTCTGTACTGAAGATTAACATTCATAGAACATGTGGAGTCATTTCAGTTTGTTAGAGATGCTGGGTATCAGAGAATGTCTGTCTGTGTGTATGGTCTTGGGCGGCAGGTAGCCTAGTGGTTAGAGCGTTGGGCCAGTAACTGAAAGGTTGCTGGATCGAATCCCCGAGCTGACAAGGTAAAAATCTGTCATTCTGCCCCTGAACAAGGCACCCACTGTTCCCCCTGTAGGCCGTCATTGTAAATAAGAATTTGTTCTTAACTGACTTGCCTATTTAAATAAGGGTAAAAAAATATATACAGGGACAAGAAAAAGTATGTGAACCCTTTGGAATTACCTGGATTTTTCATAAATTGGTCATCAAATTTGATCTAATCTTCATCTAAGTCACAACAATAGACAAACAGTGTGATTAAACTATATTGAATACATAATTTAAACATTCACAGTGTAGGTTGGAAAAAGTATGTGAAGCCCTAGGCTAATGACTTCTTCAAATGCTAATTGGGTCAGGAGTCGGCTAACCTGGATTCCAACCAATGAGACGAGATTGGAGATGTTGGTTAGAGCTGCCTTGCMCTATAAAAACACTCACAAAATTTGAGTTTGCTCTTCACAAGAAGCATTGCCTGATGTGAACCATGYCTCGAACAAGAGAGATCTCAGAAGACCTAAGATGAAAARTTGTTGACTTGCATAAAGCTGGAAAGGGTTACAAAAGTATCTCTAAAAGCCTCGATGTTCATCAGTCCTCGGTAAGACAAATAGTCTATAAATGGAGAAAGTTCAGCACTGCTGCTACTGTCCCTAGGAGTGGCCGTCCTGCAAAGATGACTGCAAGAGCACAGCGCAGAATGCTCAATGAGGTTAAGAAGAATCCTGGAGTGTCAGCTAAAGACTTACAGAAATCTCTGGAACATGCTAGCATCTCTGTTGACGAGTCTACAATATGTAAAACACTAAACAAGAATGGTGTTCATGGGAGGACATCACAGAAGAAGCCACTGCTGTCCAAAAAAAACTAATTCTCCACATCTGAAGTTTTCAAAAGTGCACCTGGATGTTCCACAACGCTACTGGCAAAATATTCTGTGAACAGATTAAACTAGAGTTGAGTTGCTTGGCAGGAACACACAACAGTGTGGAGAAAAAAAGGCCCAGCACACCAACATCAAAACCTCATCCCAACTGTAAAGTATGGTGGAGGGAGCATCATGGTTTGCGGCTGCTTTGCTGGCTCAGGGCCTGGACAGCTTGCGATCATCGACAGGAAAAATGAATTCCCGAAGTTTATCAAGACATTTTGCAGGAGAATGTTAGGCTATCTGTCCGTCAATTGAAGCTCAACAGAAGTTGGGGTGATGCAACAGGACAACGACCCAAAACACAGAAGTAAATCAATCAATTGAATGTCTTTCAACAGAAGAAAATATGCCTTCTGGAGTGGCCCAGTCAGAGTCCTGACCTCAACCCGATTGAGATGCTGTGGCATGACCTCAAGAGAGCAGTTCACACCAGACATCCCAAGAATATTGCTGAACTGAAAGAGTTTTGTAAAGAGGAATGGTCCAAAATTCCTCCCGACCGTTGTGCAGGTCTGATCCACAACYACAGAAAACGTTTGTTTKAGGCTAATGGACATCAACACGTAGGTTTCTACTTCCATTTTATACAGTACACACTATATACATTTTACGGACACAATGTATTTTACAATAGTTATCTTTTGTTTGTTTTTAATCCCATCCTTCCGCTGCCATGTAATGTGAAGTGTATAATATATTGTTGTGTATAGATGATGTATTGTTAATATACTGTTAGTGTATTGAGGATGTATTGTTAGTGTGTTGATGTGTTGTTACTATACTGTTAGTGTATTGATGATGTATTAGTACTATACTGTTAATGTATTGATGATGTATTGTTACTATACCGTTAGTGTATTGATGATGTATTGTTACTATACTGTTAGTGTGTTACTATACTGTTAGTGTATTGTTACTATACTGTTAGTATATTGATGATCTATTGTTAGTGTATTACATTTTTATTAATATACTGTTAGTGTATTGTTACTATACTATTAGTGTAATGTTAGTGTATCGATGATGTATTGTTACTATACTGTTAGTGTTGATGTATTGTTACTGTGTTACTATACTGTTGGTGTATTGCTGATGCATTGTTACTATACTGTTAGTGTATTGATCATGTATTGTACGTGTATTACTATACTGTTAGTGTATTGATCATGTATTGTAAGTCTATTACTATACTGTTAGTGTATTGCTACTATACTGTTAGTGTATTGATGATGTATTATTACTATACTGTTAGTGTATTGATCATGTATTGTACATGTATTACTATACTGTTAGTGTATTGATCATGTATTGTAAGTCTATTACTATACTGTTAGTGTATTGCTACTATACTGTTAGTGTATTGATGATGTATTATTACTATACTGTTATTGTATTTATCATGTATTGTACATGTATTACTATACTGTTAGTGTATTGATCATGTATTGTAAGTCTATTACTATACTGTTAGTGTATTGCTACTATGCTGTTAGTGTATTGATGATGTATTGCTACTATGCTGTTAGTGTATTGATGATGTATTGCTACTATGCTGTTAGTGTGTTGATGATGTATTGTTACTGTACTGTTAGTGTATTGATGATGTATTGTTACTATACTGTTAGTGTATTGAGGATGTATTGTTACTATACTGTTAGGGTATTGAKGATGTATTGTTACTATACTGTTAGTGTATTGAGGATGTATTGTAAGTGTATTACTATACTGTTAGTGTATTGTGGATGTATTGTAAGTGTATTACTATACTGTTAGTGTATTGCTACTATACTGTTAGTGTGTTGATGAGGTATTGTTACTGTACTGGGGCGGCAGGGAGCCTAGTGGTTAGTGCTTTGGGCCAGTAACTGAAAGGTTGCTGGATCGAATCCCCGGTAGACCGTCATTGTAAATAAGAATTTGTTCTTAACTGACTTGCCTAGTTAAATAAAGGTTATACTGTTAGTGTATTGATGATGAATTGTTGCTCTACTGTTAGTGTATTAATGATGTATTGTTACTGTACTGTTAGTGTGCTGATGTATTGTTAATGTACTGTTAGTGTATTGATGTGTTACTATACTGTACTGTGTATCAATGGTGTATAGATAAGGAGACTAGTGAAGACAAGGGCTTGACATTGTCTGCATTAAGTGGGATGTAATATCAGAATAGTGGTCAGGACTGGGACCGGGTGTTCTGACTGGGACCGGGTGTTCTGACTGGGACCGGGTGTTCTGACTGGGACCGGGTGTTCTGACTGGGACCGGGTGTCTTCTGACTGGACCGGGTGTTCTGACGGGGTGTTCTGACTGGGACCGGGTGCTGACTGGACAGGGTTGTACTGACTGGGACCGGGCTGTTGTACTGACTGGGACCGGGGGATGTACTGACTGGGACCGGGTGTTCTGACTGGGACCGGGTGTTCTGACTGGGACCGGGTGTTCTGACTGGGACCGGGTGTTCTGACTGGGACCGGGTGTTCTGGTCGGGACCGGGTGTTCTGGTCAGGACAGGATAACCAATCCTCTGTCTGCCTTGTGGGGGGTAACCTTGTGAGGGGTTTGCCCTATTGGCAGTAGATGCTGCAAGGGCAATGAACTGCCCAAATAAACACAAGACTTAATGATGGGAGACTAAAGGCATCCAGGACCAAACAAACTTTCTTTCTCTCTCTACAGAAGCCAAATCTACTTTTCTCTCTCTCTCTCTCACCAAACACTCACTAGTGTTGCTTTAAAGTTGTTTTTGCTCTTTTTCATTCTCTCTCCCTCCCTGTCTCCCCCTCTGAGATATTTGTGTTTCTCATTTTATTCCACTCCCTCTCTTCCTCCATTCCTAGTTCTCTTTCTCAGAGTCATCGGTATATTTACTTTGGTCTCTCTGTCTTCTGTCACCTTCAGGGACATCAAGCCAGACAACATCTTGATGGACATGAACGGTCACATTCGCCTGGCTGACTTCGGTTCCTGCCTCAAACTCATGGAGGACGGCACGGTGAGTAGGCCGACATATACCAGTCAAAAGTTTGGACACCTACTCATTCAAGGGTTTTTCTTTATTTTTACTATTTTCTACATTGTATAATAATAGTGAYGCCATCAAAACTATGAAATAACACACATGGAATCATGTAGTAACCAAAAAAGTGTTAAACAAATAAAAATATATGTAATATTTTAGATTCTTCAAAGTAGCCACCATTTGCCTTGATTACAGCTTTGTACACTCTTGAATTTTCTCAACCAGCGTCATCTGGAATGTTTTTCCAACAGTCTTGAAGAGTTCCCACATATGCTGAGCACTGTTGGCTGCTTTTTCCTTCACTCTGCCATCCAACTCATCCCAAACCAATCTCAATTGGGTTGAGGTCGGGTGATTGTGGAGGCCAGGTCATCTGATGCAGCACTCCATCACTCTCCTTCTTGGTCAAAAAGCCCTTACACAGCCTGGAGGTGTGTTTTGGGTCATTGTCCTGTTGAAAACAAACAATAGTCCCACTAAGAGCAAACCAGATGGGATGGTGTAACCCTACATAATGATGTGGTAGCTATGCTGGTTAAGTGTGCCTGAATTCTAAATAAATCACCAACCATGTCACCAGCAAAGCACCATCACACCTCCTCCGTGCTTCACGGTGGGAACCACACATCAAATAAAATTGTATTGGTCACATGCACATGTTTAGCAGATGTTATTGTGGGTGTAGCGAAATGCGTGTGTTTCTACCTCCAACAGTGCAGTATATACAGTGGGAGAACAAGTATTTGATACACTGCCGTTTTTTGCAGGTTTTCCTACTTACAAAGCATGTAGAGGTCTGTAATTTTTTATCATAGGTACACTTCAACTGTGAGAGACGGAATCTAAAACAAAAATCCAGAAAATCACATTGTATGATTTTTAAATAATTTATTTGCATTTTATTGCATGACATAAGTATTTGATCACCTACCAACCAGTAAGAATCCGGCTCTCACAGACCTGTTAGTTTCTTTAAGAAGCCCTCCTGTTCTCCACTCATTACCTGTATTAACTGCACCTGTTTGAACTCGTTACCTGTATAAAAGACACCTGTCCACACACTCAATCAAACAGATTCCAACCTCCACAATGGCCAAGACCAGAGAGCTGTGTAAGGACATCAGGGATAAAATTGTAGACCTGCACAAGGCTGGGATGGGCTACAGGACAATAGGCAAGCAGCTTGGTGAGAAGGAAACAACTGTTGGCGCAATTATTAGAAAATGGAAGAAGTTCAAGATGACGGTCAATCACCCTCAGTCTGGGGCTCCATGCAAGATTTCACCTCGTGGGGCATCAATGATCATGAGGGAAGAAGAGGGATCAGCCAGGAACTACACGGCAGGACCTGGTCAATGACCTGAAGAGAGCTGGGACCAACAGTCTCAAAGAAAACCATTAGTAACACACTACGCCGTCATGGATTAAAATCCTGCAGCGCACGCAAGGTCCCCCTGCTTAAGCCAGTGCATGTCCAGGCCTGTCTGAAGTTTTGCCAATGACCATCTGGATGATCCAGAGGAGGAATGGGAGAAGGTCATGTGGTCTGATGAGACAAAAATAGAGCTTTTTGGTCAACTCCACTCGCGTGTTTGGAGGAAAAGAAGGATGAGTACAACCCCAAGAACACCATCCAACCGTGAAGCATGGAGGTGGAAACATCATTCTTTGGGGATGCTTTTCTGCAAAGGGGACAGGACGACTGCACCGTATTGAGGGGAGGATGGATGGGGCCATGTATCGCAGATCTTGCCAACAACCTCCTTCCCTCAGTAAGAGCATTGAAGATGGGTCGTGGCTGGGTCTTCCAGCATGACAACGACACGAAGCACACAGCCATGGCAACTAAGGAGTGGCTCCGTAAGAAGCATCTCAAGGTCCTGGAGTGGCCTAGCCAGTCTCCAGACCTGAACCCAATAGAAAATCTTTGGAGGGAGCTGAAAGTCCGTATTGCCCAGCGACAGCCCCGAAACCTGAAGGATCTGGAGAAGATCTGTAAGGAGGAGTGGGCCAAAATCCCTGCTGCAGTGTGTGCAAACCTAGTCAAGAACTACAGGAAACGTATGATCTCTGTAATTGCAAACAAAGGTTTCTGTACCAAATATTAAGTTCTGCTTTTCTGATGTATCAAATACTTATGTCATGCAATAAAATGCAAATTAATTACTTAAAAATCATACAATGTGATTTTCTGGATTTTTGTTTTAGATTCAGTCTCTCATAGTTGAAGTGTACCTATTGATAAAAATTACAGACCTCTACATGCTTTGTAAGTAGGAAAACCTGAAAATCGGCAGTGTATCAAATACTTGTTCTCCCCACTGTAATAACAAGTAATATCTAACAATTTCACAAAAATACACATCTAAAGGAATGCAATTAAGAATGTATAAATATTTAATGACTGTTGGAGCGGCATAGACTAAAATACAGTAGAATAGAATACAGTAATACATACAGTTGAAGTCTGAAGTTTACATACATCTTAGCCAAATACATTTAAACAATTCCTGACATTAATCGTAGTATAATTCCCTGTCTTAGGTCAGTTAGGATCACCACTTTATTTTAAGAATGTGAAATGTCAGAATAATAGTTGAGAATTATTTATTCCGCTTTTATTTCTTTCACCATTTTCCCAGTGGGTCAGAAGTTTACATGCACTCAATTAGTATTTGGTAGCATTGCCTTTAAATTGTTTAATTTGGGTCAAACGTTTCGAGTAGCCTTCCACAAGCTTCCTCCAATAAGTTGGGTGAATTTTGGCCCATTCCTCCTGACAGAGCTGGTGTAACTGAGTCAGGTTTGTAGGCCTCCTTGCTCACACAAGCTTTTCAGTTCTGCCCACACATTTTCTATAGGATTGAGGTCAGGGCTTTGTGATGTGCCACTCCAATACCTTGACTTTGTGTGTCCTTAAGCCATTTTGTCAAAACATTGGAAGTATGCTTGGGGTCATTGTCCATTTGGAAGACCCATTTGCGACCAAGCTTTAACTTCCTGACTGATGTCTTGAGATGTTGCTTCAATATATCCACATCATTTTCCTCCCTCATGATGCCATCTATTTTGTGAAGTGCACCAGTCCCTCCTGCAGCAAAGCACCCATACAACATGATGCTGCCACCCCCGTGCTTCACGGTTGGGATGGTGTTCTTCGGCTTGCAAGCCTCCCCGTTTTTCCTCCAAACATAACGATGGTCATTATGGCCAAACAATTCTATTTTTGTTTCATCAGACCAATGGACATTTCTCCAAAAAAGTATGATCTTTGTCCCCATGTGCAGTTGCAAACCGTAGTCTGGTTTTTTATGGCGGTTTTGGAGCAGTGGGCTTCCTTGCTGAGCGGCCTTTCAGGTTATGTTGATATAGGACTTGTTTTACTGTAGATATAGATAATTTTTGTACATGTTTCCTCCAGCATCTTCACAAGGTCTTTGCTGTTGTTCTGGATTGATTTGCATTTTTCAAACCAAAGTACGTTCATCTCTGCGACAGAACGCGTCTTCTTCCTGAGTGGTTTGACGGCTGTGTGGTCCCATGGTGTTATACTTGCGTATTATTGTTTGTACAGATGAACGTGGTACCTTCAGGCGTTTGTAAATTGCTCCAAAGGATGAACCAGACTTGTGGAGGTCTACAATTTTTTTTTAGGTCTTGACTGATTTATTTAGATTTTCCTGTGATGTCAAGCAAAGAGGCACTGAGTTTGAAGGTAGGCTTTGAAATACATCCACAGTTACACCTCCCAGTTGACTCAAATGATGTCAATTAGCCTATCAGAAGCCTCAAAGCCATGACATAATTTTCTGGAATTTCCAAGCTGTTTAAAGGCACAGTCAACTTAGTGTATGTAAACGTCTGACCCACTGGAATTGTGATATAGTGAATTTTAAGTGAAATAATCTGTCAATTGTTAGAAAAATGACTTGTGTCATGCATAAAGTAGATTTCCTAACCGACTTGCCAAAACTATAGTGTTGAACAAGAAATTTCTGGAGTGGTTGAAAAACAAGTTTTAATGACTCCAACCTAAGTGTATGTAAACTTCCGACTTCAACTGTATGAGATGAGTAATGCAATATGTAACATTAATAAAGTTGCCAGTGATTTTAAGTCTATGTATATAGGGCAACAGCCTCTAAGGTGCTAGTGATGGTTATTTAACAGTCTGATGGCCTTGAGATAGAAGCTGTTTTTCAGTTGATGTTGAGATGTCTGTTACTTGAACACATGCGGAGGTCATCCGTTCAGCTACTCTGTGTCTCACAAAGACACGGCGTTGGAACCAAAAATCTTACATTTGGACTCATCAGACCAAAGGACAGATTTCCACCGGTCTAATGTCCTTGCTCTGTTTCTTTGCCCAATCAAGTCTCTTCTTATTGGTGTCCTTTAGTAGTGGTTTCTTTACAGCAATTCGACCATGAATGCCTGATTCATACAGCAGAGGTAACTCTGGGTCTTCCTTTCCTGTGGCGGTCCTCATGAGAGCCAGTTTCATCATAGCATTTGATGGTTTCTGTGACTGCATTTGAAGGAACTTCAAAGTTCTTTTCCAGATTGACTGACCTTCAGCTTCAAGTAATGATGGACTGTCGTTTCTCTTTGCTTATTTGAGCTGTTCTTGCCATAATATGGACTGGTCTTTTACTAAATAGGGCTGTCTTCTGTATACCTCGCCTACCTTGTCGCAAGACAGCTGATTGCTCAAATGCATTAAGAAAGAAATCCACAAATTAACTTTAAACAAGGCCACACCTTTAATGAATTGAAATTTCCAGGTGACTAAACCCCATGAAGCTGGTTGAGAGAATGCCAAGAGTGTGCAAAGCTGTCATCAAGGCAAAGGGTAGCTAGTTTGAATAATCTCAAATAAAAATACATGTTTTTATTTGTTTTAACACTTCTTTGGTTACTACATGATTCCATGTGTTATTTCATAGTTTTGATGTCTTCACTATTATTCTACAATGTAGAAAATTGTAAAAATAAAGAAAAACTCTGGAATGAGTAGTTGTGCCCAAACTATATATATATATGCACACAACCCAAACACCTCCAAAAACCACCAACCACCGCCCCATCAAACCCTGGGCCCCTCTAGGCCTCCCCTGTGGCTGAAGCCCCTTTAGGCCTTCTCTGTGTCTGATTTCATGGCTGTGCCTGTGGTTAAGACTCTTCCGCTAATTAAGCTGCTCCGAGGTGGTTGGCTATGTGGCTTTGATGAATACATTGAGACCTTAGAGGATCCGCCTCTCTAAAGCTGCGGTGACTGGTGCTTCTTTGGCCTAGTCTCAAGGATGTTATTTAGTATGTACTCTATGGCATGGCCTTGTTTTGGTGTGGTGGACATATTTGACTCCAAACACACTGTAGACGCGCAATTAACAACACCAGATTACAGATGATTTCTCTAACATTAAAGGGATTTGTGCAGTTTGAAGGAAGTTAGAGGTAGATTCACGAGCCAATGCTATGAGTATGCTGCCATACCTGTAGACTTCCAGTCATTGCACTAATGCTAGTTAGCATTGGCTCGCGAAAGACTTCCTTCATACTGCACGCAGAGACATAAAAATGGTATTCACAAGTTCGTCTGACACTGGGCAAGTGGAAAATTGGCTTATGCTTAACTGCCAGAATCACACAGTATCCCTTTAATAATGTATGATATTATTTCTATGGTTTGTCCCCCATGCCATCCATCGATGCGTCTATGCCTCTATCCATCCACTCACTAATCCATTCATCTCCTGTGCCTGGTCTCCCTCAGGTCCAGTCGTCAGTTGCCGTGGGGACCCCGGACTACATCTCTCCGGAGATCCTGCAGGCGATGGAGGATGGGAAGGGGAAGTACGGTCCAGAGTGTGACTGGTGGTCCCTGGGGGTCTGCATGTACGAGATGCTGTACGGGGAAACCCCCTTCTACGCCGAGTCACTAGTGGAGACCTACGGCAAGATCATGAACCACAAGGTGAGAGGGGGGGTGATAAGACTGGACAGAGGAGGCTGACTGTAGCTACCCTGGGGTTTATCATTTGATTTATTTGATCATTCAAAACCACAGCTCTACCACACGTGTAGCCTATACATTGCATTGAAAATTCTAGAGGACCACCCAAAAAGTTGTACAGCCTATTTCCATTGTGGTCCTCTTTTTGGATGCTGTCAGGCAGGTTAAGGCTTACCGGTAGTGACATTGTACTTACTGTACTAAAACCCGTCTTGACTAAGACACATTTTTTATTCAATGGTTCAAGACGAGCGTGATTGTTTAGGTGTTGTTGGGCTCTTTGGTGTTAGGCTGAAGTACTTTCTGTACATAGTTAGGTTTATTCTTTCTGACTCCTCCTCTACCCTGTTTCTTCTTGTTCTTTTCCATCGACCGACAGGAGGAGTTAGGTGCTGCTGTGAGTGTTTCTTTTTGGAGTCTGTCTGCCCAGTCCCAAATGGACCCCTATTCCCTACCACCTATGCACTAGTAGATTCCTCTTAGATCTCCACAAGTGCATAGGAAGTAGGGGCTAGGGGTTGATTTGGTACTGGGTCTGAGTGTTAGTTGTTAAAGTTTGAGTATGTTCTGTTCAAGGGCTGAATGTATCAAGCTTTTTAGAGTAGGAGTGCTGATCTAGGATCAGTTTAGCTTTTTAGATCATATAATTAAGATTAAATGGACCTGATCCTAGATCAGCACTGCTAAGAGGAATACTCTGAGACAATTGATACATACAGTGCATTCGGAAAGTATTCATACCCCTTGACTTTTTCAACATTTTATCACGTTACTGCAATATTATGAAGTCTGTTAAGTAAAACATGTCAATCTACACACAATACCGCATAATRACAAAGTGAAACGTTTTTTTGAAATTTGAGCCGTTTTTATTGAAAATAACAAACAGAAATACCTCATTTACATACGTATTCAGACCCTTTGCTATGAGACTCAAAATTGAGCTCAGATCTGGGGAAGGGTACCAAAAAAAGTCTGCTGCATTGAAMGTCCTTAAGAACACAGTGGACTCCATCATTCTTAAATGAAAGAAGTTGAAAACCGCCCGGCCAAACTGAGCAATCAGGGGAGAAGGGCCTTGGTCAGGGAGGTGACCAGGAAGCCGATGGTCACTCTGACAGAGCTCCAGAGTTCCTCTGTGGAGATGGGAGAACCTTCCAGAAGGACACCCATCTCTGCAGCACTCCACCAATCAGGCCTTTATGGTAGGGTGGCCAGACGGAAGCCACTCCTCAGTAAAAGGCATGTGACAGCCCGCTTGGAGTTTGCCGATAGGCACCTAAATGACTCTCAGACCGTGAGAAACAAGATTCTCTGCTCTGATGAAACCAAGATTGAACTCTTTGGCCTGAATACCAAGCGTCATATCTGGACGAAACCTATCACCATACCTACAGTGAAGCATAGTGGTGGCAGCATCATGTTGTGGGGATGTTTTTCAGCAGCAGGGACTGGGAGAGTAGTCAGGATCGAGACAAAGATGAACGAAACAAAGTACAGAGATTCTTGACGGAAACCTGCTCCAGAGTGCTAAGCACCTCAGACTGGGGTTCAGACTGGGGTGAAGGTTCACCTTCCAACAGGACAATGACCCTAAGCACACAGCCAAGACAATGATGGAGTGGCTTCGGGACACGTCTCTGAATGTCCTTGAGTGGCCCGGCTAGAGGCCGGACTTGAACCCGATCTAACATCTCTGGAGAGACCTGAAAATAGCTGTGCGGCGACGCTCCCCATCCAACATGACAGAGCTTGAGAGGATCTGCAGAGAATAATGGGAGAAACTCCCCAAATACAGGTGTGCCAAGCTTGTAGAGTCATACCCAAGAAGACTCAATGCTGTAATCGCTGCCAAAGGTGCTTCAACAAAGTACTGAGTAAAGGATCTRAATACTTATGTAAATGTGATATTTCAGTTTATATTATAATTAATTAGCAAAAATTGCTAAAAACCTATTTTTGCTTTGTCATTATGGGGTATTGTGTGTAGATTGAGAGAAAACAACTATTTAATCAATTTTAGAACAAGGCTGTAACTTAACAMAATGTGGAAAAGGTCAAGGGGTCTGAATACTTTCCGAATGAACTGTACAACCCCAGGTCTGTTCATACTTCAGCCCATCCTGACTATAAACCACAGCGTTCTACCTTCATATCGCTCTCCCTTCCCATCACCCTTCAACTATTCCATCTAGTTCACCCAGACATATTGACTGAACAAATGCCTTGTGTGCACATTAAACCATTAAATGTTGGCTTGAACTATACTGCTTTSTACTGCAACAGGATGAACATGCATGGGCCATATACCATTTTCATTTATTTGTACATTTCTTTGTCAGGGGCCATGTACACAAATAAATACATGAAATGTGAAAAAATGTGTACAAAGATTATTCTGCAAACAGTATAGAACTATTCCGCTGTCGACTGCAACAGGGGAATGTTGCGTTATCAGTAAAAATAAATTAGAAATACAAATATTTGACCAAACTGGACGCAAACAGTATATCTAGGCTGCATCCCAAATGGTCAAAAGTAGTGCAGTAAATAAGGAATAGGGAACCATTTGGGACGTAGGGTATCTTCATTATTCAGACTCCTTTCCCTCTCCTCTTACCCTCCGCCGGGTGCCCAGGAGCGTTTCCAGTTCCCCCTGCAGATGACAGACGTGTCCGAAGACGCCAAGGACCTGATCCGACGCCTCATCTGCAGCCGGGAGCACCGTCTGGGCCAGAACGGCATCGAGGACTTCAAATCTCACCCCTTCTTCTCTGGTAGGGCCTGGTGTTTTAAAACAGTGTGTGCGTGCTAGGGTTTGTCTGTCAATTATTCTCTGGTGCCATTTCCAGGAGTTGATATAGATAACCTCTTATCTTGTTAATTGGTGTTGAAGTTAGGCTGGACAGTAGACGATGATATGATAATCGTTACAATAACAAACCATGATCACAGTTTGCCAGTCATATCATGTTTAATGTCATTCCTTTCAGGCATTGACTGGGACAACATCCGTACGTGCGAGGCCCCCTACATCCCAGAGGTCAGCAGCCCCACAGACACCTCTAACTTTGACGTGGACGACGACTGTCTCAAGAACTCAGTAAGTCTCTCTTTCTCTACATCAAGACTTAGACTCTCTTACACTCATCTTTCAGTCTCTCTGTTTCCATCTTTTATCTGTCCATCTCTTTCATCTGTCTGTAATGTTGTCAAGGTTGACGTGTTCTGAAATAAGTTTTGTGTTATTTCAGGAGACGATGCCCCCTCCCTCACACACTGCCTTCTCTGGACACCACCTGCCCTTCGTAGGTTTCACCTACACCAGTAAATGGTGAGTGGTCGCTAAGCGACAACCCCTGTTTAGTTTCCAAACGAACTTCCACATCTTCGTCAATACATACAGCATACAGAAAAATACATCTTAGACTGGTCCCAGATCTGTTTTTACTGTCTTGCCAACTCCTATGGTCATTGTCATGTTTGGCATAACAATGAGGATAGACTATACAGCACAATCAGATCTGGGACCAGTCTACTTCACTCCTACTTCTCTATCGTCTGATCTAACCTCAGCCACACTTCCACTAGCACTCAGTTTCCACTGTTGAGAAAGCATTGAATGGTCTGATTGTTTATCTTAGCCTGAAGGCTAATGGTCGTTGCACTCTTTCTCCTCTCTTTCTCACCTTTCTTTCTCTTCTCTTCTCTCTCTCTCTCCCTACCTTTCTGTCTCTGTCTCTCTCTCTCCTCTCTCTCTCTCTTCTCTATCTCTTTCTCTTTCTTTCTCTCTTTCCTCTCTCTCTCAATTCAATTCAAATATAAGGGCTTTTTTTGTCATGGGAAACATGTTTATTTGTATTTATTTATTTAACCTTTATTTAACCAGGTAGCCAGTTGAGAACAAGTTCTCATTTACAACTCAGCCTGGCCAAGATAAACATTGCCAAAGCAAGTGAAATAGATATAAACAAAAGTTGCCTGGTTGCCCTTTTCTTGTGGCAACGAGCCACAAATCTTGCTGCCAATAGATATGGGAGTTTTTCAAAATTGGATTTGTTTTCGAATTCGTTGGGTTCTGTCTATTCTGAGGTAAATATGTGTCTCTAATATGGTATGCATCTCTTTCTCTTCCTATTCTCTCCCTCCTCTTTCCTATCTCTCCCTCCTCTTCCTACTCTCCCTTCTCTTTCCTATCTCTCCTCTTCGCTATCTCTCTCTCTTGCATATCTCTCCCTCCTCTTGCATATCTCTCCCTCCTCTTTCAATCTCTCTCCTCCTCTCTGCATATCTCTCCCTCCTCTTCGATCCTCCTCTTCCTCTCCATATCTCTCCCTCCTCTTCATATCTCTCCCTCCTCTTGATATCTCTCCTTCCCTTGCATATCTCTCCCTCCTCCTCATATCTCTCCCTCCCCTTCCCCATCTCTCCTCCTCTTCCATATCTCTCCCTCCTCTTTCCTATCTCTCCCTCCTCTTTCCTATACTCTCCCTTCCTCATTTCCCCATCTTCTTCCTCCCATCTTTCCCTATCTCTTCTCCTCTTTCCCCATCTCTTCCTCCTCTTTCCCATCTCTTCCTCCTCTTCCCCATCTCTTCCTCCTCTCTTTTCCCCATCTCTCCCTCCTCTTCCCCATCTCTCCCCTAGTACCCTGTCTGACCGGGGCTGTCTGAGGGAGGCAGGCGGTAGCAGTCAGACACAAGATGGATGTATTCTCCAGCGCAGTCTGGAGGAGAGTCTGGCCACGAGGCCTACGAGAGGAGGATACGACGCCCTGGAGCAGGAGAAGACTAGACCTCCAGCCGCAAGCTACAAGGTACACACACTCACACCTTCTCCTTTCCTCTCCTCCTCCCCTCTCCTCTCCTCCTCCTCCTTCTCCTTCTATCCTCTCCTGCTGTGTGGTGTGTTCAGAGTCCACCCAGACAGTCCAGCCCTGCGCAGTGTATCAAGGAGAAGGACCTCACCCGTCCCCTCTAACAAGGAGGTGGGGATCAGGAGTCTGAAGGACTGAGATTGACTCCTCAAGAAAAGATTGCAGGTAAACAATTCAACATTGTACTGTAAGAATTTTACTGCTGTGTAGCAGATACACAAACAGTCTTACTTGTAAAGTTTTTACTGCTGTTGTATGCGAGAACACAAACATTTTACTGGTAAGTTTTCTATCGCTGTGTAGCAGACACAAACATTCATACATGGTAAAGTTTACTGCTGGGTAGTAGGAACCACAAACGATTCTACTAGAAAAGTTTTCGCTGTGTAGCAGCAACCAAACATTCTTACTGTAAAGTTTTACTCTGTTGTAGCAGAACACAAACATTCTACTGTAAAGTTTTACTGCTGTGTAGCAGACACAAACATCTACTGGTAAATTTTACTGCTGGTAGCAGACCAAACATGCTACTGTAAAGGTTTACTGCTGGGTAGTAGAACACAACATTCTACTGGTAAAGGTTTACTGCTGTGTAGCAGAACACAAACGTTCTACTGTAAAGGTTTACTGCTGGTAGTAGAACACAAACTTCTAACTGTAAAGGTTACTGCTGTGTAGTAGAACACAAACATCTCTACGTAAAGTTTACTGCTGGGGTAGTAGAACACAAACATTCTACTGTAAAGGTTTTACTGCTGGGTAGTAGAACACAAACAGTTACTGTAAAGGTTTACTGCTGGTAGTTAGAACACAAACGTTCTACTGTAAAGGTTTACTGCGGGTAGCTAGAACACAAACATTCTACTGTAAAGTTTTACTGCTGGGTAGTAGAACACAAACAGTTTACTGTAAAGTTTTGCTGGGTAGTAGACACAAACGTTCTCTGTAAAGGTTTACTGATGGGTAGTAGAACACAAACGTTCTACTGATAAAGTTTACTGCTGGTAGTAGAACACAAACGTTCTACTGTAAAGTTTTACTGCTGGGTAGTAACACAGACACTGTAAAGTTAGCTGGTAGAGAAACACAAACATTCTACTGTTAAAGTTTACTGCTGGGTAGAGAACACAAACATTCTACTGTAAAGTTTTACTGCCTGGGTAGTAGAACACAAACATTCTACTGTAAAGGTTTACTGCTGGTAGTAGAACACAAACATTTCTACTGTAAAAGTTTACTGCTGGTAGCAGAACACAAACGTTCTACTGTAAATTTTACTGCTGGTAGTAGAACACAAACATTCTACGCTAAAGTTTACTGCTGTAGTAGAACACAAACATTCTTACTGTAAAGTTTACTGCTGTGTAGCAGAACAAAACGTTTCTACTGTAAAGGTTTACTGCTGGGTAGTAACACTAACACATTCCAGCCAGGTCAGCATTTACCATACATGGATAGCCAAGTGTATTAGAGTAGAGATGAAATACATGAGAGATGAACAGAGATGCTATTCATAATCCACACAGTAATCTGTACCAGGGTTTATGGGTTGGATTCCCACGGGGACCAGTACAAAAGCATGAAAATGTATGTTCTTATCCAGAGTACATTTAGCGTCTGCTAAATGACTACAATTTGAAATGTCCACTAATGGACCATACATCATAGTGAAATGTAATTTATGTTGGCCAAAGTGTTTAACAACACTGACCCGTTGTAACGTGTGTTAGACTCAGGTCAACAGGAACATGAGTTGGAAGAAGCTTCGTCAGTCCGTAGAGAAAATGGAGGCATTCATCTAAACACATCAGGAACCTGCAAAACAGATGAAGGTCTCAACCTGGAGAAGACGACCCTGCACAGGTGTGTTTCCCTGTGTATTATAGCACCACCTGGTGTGGTTCCCTGTGTATATAGCACCACCTGTGGTGTTTTTCCCTGGTATATAGCACCACCTGGGTGTGTTTTCCCTTTATATAGCACCACCTGGTGTTTCCCTGTATATTAGCCCACCTGGGGTTTTTCCCTGTATATAGACACCACCTGGGTGTGTTTCCTGTATATAGCACCACCTGGGTGTGTTTCTCCTGTTATATAGCACCACCTGGGTGTGTTTTCCCTGTAATAAGCACCACCTGGTGTGTTTCCCTGTATTATAGCACACCTGGGTGGTGTTTCCCTGTGTCTATATAGCACCACCCTGGTGCCATGTGTTCCCTCTATATGCCTGTTTCCTTATATAGCATCCACCTGGGTGTTTTTCCCTACTCATAGCGACCACCTGGGCGTTGTGTTTCTCCTTTTCTTGAATATAGCCCACCACCTGGGTATCATTGTGTTTCCCTGTCTGTATATAGCACCACCCTCAATGACTGGGTTGGTGTTATCCCTGTATATAAGCCACCACCGGGTGTTTTTTCCCTGTGTATATAGCACCACCTGGGTGTGTTTCCCTGTGTATATAGCACCACCTGGGTGTGTTTCCCTGTGTATATAGCACCACCTGGGTGTGTTTCCCTGTRTATAGCAGCAACGGGGGGTGACTTCAGTGTGTTAACTCATAGTCACTCCCAATATTATCCCATTTTCACACTATCGAGCTGATCTGTACTGGCTTGGATATATTTTATTTTCACATGGTCCTTCACATCATGGCTCCAGCAAATGTGTTATATGCATATTATGCGTCAAGGTGGACAACCCTGGCGTTGCAMGTGCCATTCTCTACTAGCTGAGCGCCATTGGAACGACGATCACCCAGTCTGACCAATCAATCTGTACACGTCTTCCCTTCAGGACTTCATGGAGGCCAGTGGCAAGATGAAGAGTCAGTCTAAGGAGTTGAAAGAGGCCCACAGCCAGAGGAAGCTGGCCATGCAGGAGTTCTCCGAGCTCAACGAGCGTCTGACTGACCTCCGATCAGCCAAGCAGCGCCTGGGCCGTCAGCTCCGGGACAAGGAGGAGGAGATGGAGGGTTGGTCCCAGAAGGTGGAGGCTCTACGGCTGGAGGTGCGCAAGGCCGAGCGGGCCAAGAAGGAGGTAGAGTAGTCACGTGGTTCCTGTGGTTCTTAGAGGTATTTGTGTGTGTGTGTGTGTGGGTCTCTACTTTGTGTGTGTGTGTGTGTGTGGGTCTCTACTTTGTGTCTCTCTGTGTGTGCGTGTGTGTGCATTAACCCCTTGCTGTCTCTCAGATGGAGTCCCAGTCTGAGGAGCAGACAGCTGATGCTCAGAAGGAGAGGAAACTGAGAGAACGCTCCGAGCAGTACAGCAGACTGTTAGAGGAGGAGCTGGACGGACTCAAGGTAACACACACAGAAACACACATACTAACACACACATTTTTTATATTTACTTCTCTCTCACACACACACACACACACACACACACACACACACACACACACTACGTCTCCGATTTTAGAGACTTGTAGTCAGAGATGCTTATTTAAGCCATGTGAAATGGCTAGCTAGTTAGCAGTGTGCTAGTACCGTTGGATCGGTGACGTCACTCGCTCTGCGGCCCAGGTGTTTTGTGGCCTGACTGATAACGCTACTTCATGGCTGACACTGGTAGATGTGTTCAGAGGGTCCCCGGTTCGAACCCAGTCCGGGACAGCGGCGGAAGCAATGCTCTTACACACACACAAGACATGCACACCTGGGGTGTATTCTCTAGGAACCAACGTGAAGCAAACGGGCCGAAATAGGGAGGGACTATCCTGAATTTGTCCAATAAGAAACGTACGCTTTCGTTACAAAACGCTTTCCATTGCAAAATATTTTTATTGCGGCGTTCACTAACTAATACACTCCTGTAATTTCTCTGTTTTTGTGTATGTGGCCAACTCCTCTCTTCCTCTGAACCAGAAGCAGGTGGGGCCGTCAGCCTCGGTGGTGGGCTCGGACCAGAGCCAGGAGGTGGGGAAGCTGCGGGCCGACCTGGAGAAGAAGACTGGGTTCTACGAGGAGGAGTTGAGCAGGAGGGAAGCGCAGCACGCCAACGAACTCAAGGTCCTCCGCAAGGAGCTCCGCGACGCTGAGGGAGAGCAGCTCACCCTGCAGAAAGAGATCCTGGTCCTCAAAGACAAACTGGAGAAGACGCGCAGGGAGAGGTGTGTGTCTGTCTACATGTTTATGTCTTTGTGTGTGTAATGGGTTATGTGCGGTAGGGCCTTCCTAGGTTTGGATGTCCACAACACTAGAAAGCATTCATAAAGACATATAGGACAGTTTATCCAGAGACTTAGAAATGGCATTCAGACGTGCTTCTGGTCTTTGTAGTAGCTATATAGAGCCTGTCCTCTTCCTCCTCTTCCCAGCGAGGGTTATACAAGGTCAACATGGTTACCGTTACTTCACAATGGCCTCTACTRTGCTGTACTCGCTGTGTGTTTTGATCTTAGATAACTGCTGATACTACGATAGCTGATTTTTTCCCCCACAGCAAACAAGGAAAACCCAAACTAAACTCTTTCCTCCTCTAAGAACCTTCTTGATGTCAGACATTGTCCGCTATAGCGTGGGAAATAAACAATGTGACAAAATAAGACCGTTTAGTTTCCCTAAAGACATTTTCTGTTTCATGTTCCTTGCCAAGATTCTTCTGAGTATCACGGTACTGGTGACAACCCTACCTTCTATTTTAACCTTTCTCCTGAGAAGACCCTTATTCATCTCCTCGAGTTCCTTAGCTCTAACTGCCGTGTTTGGTCTGTTTACTTGAATATTGTCATTCAAATAGATTTTTAGTCCAGGAATAGAAACCGGTCTATAGAGTTGACATATTCAGTAGGACAGTTACTCTCTCTTCCTGTAATATTATAAAGATACTTAAATGTTCTCTTCCTCTTCTTCCCAGCGAGGGTTATACGAGGTAAACATGGTTATAGTTACTTCACCCTGGCCTCTACCTTGTTGTACTCAGTGAGGTTTAACTTCTCTCCCCTGACCTAGCTCTCGAGAAGACCCTCGTTCCTGTGTTAGTCCCTTCGATCTAACTGGTGTTATCCCCCTCTGCCTCTGTCCAGGTCGAAGAAGCAACATTGCTCTAACGATCTCTCATACAGTCTGGAAGCTATCAGGATGTGCTTTTCTACCCTCTAGCTTAGCATCCCTGGCTAGCCTCGTTCATACAGACATTTGGATACTCTGAATAGCAGGTTCAGTGTGTTATTGGTGTGTGTGTGTGTGTGTGTGATGATGGATCATATCTGTGTGTGTGAGACAGCCAAAGCGAGCGGGAGGAGTTTGAGATGGAGTACAAGCAGAAGTATGAGCGGGAGAGAGTCATTCTGACCGAGGAGAACAGGAAACTCTCCAACGAACTGGACAAGGTGAGATGTTATACGCGCACACACACACCCTGACCTGAGGTAACTGCCGCCACCAACCTTTTCTCCTGGTAAAGCCAATATAATCACTGTTCAATATCCACCTTCAAAACAGACCACGGTATCCTAAACAGGCAAATGCAACGTCCCGTTGGATCCCAAACTATTGACTTTGGAAGCGGGAAATATGGGAATGAGAAATGGAATTTCCCAAGCAAAATATTTTTGTAGGAGTTGTGATATATTGGACTAAAAGTGCTGTTTGTTTTTGTGGTATTTCCTATTAAATATGAAGAAAAGACTGAGTGCCTTGAAGTTGATAGCATCCATGGAAAACAGGGAGCATTCCCTTTCCTGAACACAACGTGCCAGGGAGGGGTAGTGAGAAGAACATTCCCCAAGCCTTCCTGAACACAACCTGCCAGGGAGGGGTAGTGAGAAGAACAACAGAGGGAGAGGAGGGAAGAGGACACGAGGCGAGAGAGAGGAGAGGACAGAGGAGAGGAGGAGGGAGGAGAGAGCAGAGGAGGAAGGAGGAGAGGAGAGGACAGAGGGAGAGGAAGGAAGGGAGAGGACAGAGCAGAGGAGAGACAAGGAGAGGAGGAGGGACAGAGGAGAGGCAGAGGAGAGGAGGGAGAGAGGAACAGAGGAGGGAGGGAGAGACAGAGAGAGAGGAGAGGAGAGGACAGGAGGTAGCAACAATCAGAGCCATAGATATTATACAGAGTGTGGTAATTTGCAGCGATGTTAAAGGGCATCTTATAGAGCTCCTCTATATAGAATGGCCTCAGACTATCCGGCCTGACGACACCTGGCTGTCCCTGTCTCCAGTGAAACCCAGTAGTTCTGCTGTGGTTATGGAACCCTGACTGGTTTCACCGACATGCTACTTGGTCCGGAACTACTAATTATGTCTCTCCCGGAAATGCTGTCTCAACCTCTGAATGCTCGGCTATGAAAAGCCAACTGACATTTATACCTGAGGTGCTGACCTGCTGCTCCTCTATAACCACTGTGGTTATTATTTGACCCTGCTGGTCTCTATGAATATTTGAAACATATTTGAAGAACGATCTGGCCTAAATGGCCATGTACTCCTTTATAATCTCCACCAACACAGTCAGAAAGGACTGGCCACCCCTCAGAGCCTGGTTCCTCTAAGGATTCTTCTCTACATTCCTGCCTTTCTAGGGAGTTTTCCTACCCACTGTGGCTTCTGCCTCTGCATTGCTTGGTCTTTGGGGTTTGAGGCTGGGTACCTGTGAAGCACTTTGTGACAACTGCTGAAAGGGCTTTAATAAAAACATTGATTGATTGATTGATGATTGATGACAGGGTAAGGAAAGGTAGGGAAGAGGAAGAGTGGGGGAGGAGGGGAGGGCAGAGGGAGCGAGGTGGGGGAGAGGGGAGGGCAGAGGGAGGAGGGGAGGGAGAGAGGGAGCGAGAGAGGGGAGGAGGGGAGGGCAGAGGAGCGAGAGAGGGAGGAGGGAGGGGGAGCGGAAAGCTCCTTGACCAGTTGCAGAGGGAGTGTGTTTTCCTGTAATGGTTTGGACAGTAAGAAATCATTCGGTTTCATATTGCTACTATCAGATAAGTGGCAAGATGGTTGTTGGTTGTAAAACAGTTTGAAGGATAATTTAAACAGGCTAAACATAATATTTGCAAGGTAAGATTCCATTTTTTAAACCTCAACATTTATAGGATCTCTCTCCAAATGGAAACAGCTACCTTTAGAAGGTTATACAAGCGTAAATCATCTGATCCGTGTATTCTGGCTTTCATACTGAAGGTACTGTAGTGTGAACACAACAGAATCAAATGGGTCAGTGTCCAAATGGCACCCCATTCCCTAAATAGTGCACTATTTTGAACATGACCCTTATGGGCCCGTGTTGAGAAGAAGTAAATAGGGTGCCAATTTTGTCTGCATACCAGATGTTCTTTCTCGACTTATCCCTCCCCCTGCAGGTTGTGTTCAGGAAGGCTTGGGGAATGTTCTTCTCATACCGACCTCCCTCCCTGGCAGGTTGTGTTCAGGAAGGCTTGGGGAATGTTCTTCTCACTACCCCTCCCTGAGGCAGGTTGTGTTCAGGAAAGGCTTGGGGAATGTTCTTCTCACTACCCTCCCTGGCAGGTTGTGTTCAGGAAGGCTTGGGGAATGTTCTTCTCACTACCCTCCTGGCAGGTTGTGTTCAGGAAGGCTTGGGGAATGTTCTTCTCACTACCCCTCCCTGGCAGTTTGTTTCAGGAAGGCTTGGGGATGTTCTTCTCACTATCCCTCCCTGGCAGGTTGTGTTCAGGAAGGCTTGGGGAATGTTCTTCTCACTACCCTCCCTGGCAGGTTGTGTTCAGGAAGGCTTGGGGAATGTTCTTCTCACTACCCCTCCCTGGCAGGTTGTTGTTCAGGAAGGCTTGGGAATGTTTCTTCTCACTACCCTCCCTGGCAGGTTGTGTTCAGGAGGCTTGGGGAATGTTCTTCTCACTACCCCTCCCTGGCAGGTTGTGTTCAGGAAGGCTTGGGGAATGTCTCTCACTACACCTCCCTGGCAGTTTGTGTAGAAGGCTTGGGGAATGTTCTTCTCAACCCCTCCCTGGCAGGTTGTGTTCAGGAAGGCTTGGGGAATGTTTTCTCACTACCCTCCCTGGCAGGTTGTGTTCAGGAAGGCTGTGGGAAATGTTCTTCTCACTACCCTCCCTGGCAGGTTGTGTTCAGGAAGGCTTGGGAAATGTTCTTCTACTATCCCTCCCTGGCAGGTTGTGTTCAGGAAGGCTTGGGGAATGTTTCTTCTCACTACCCCTTCCCTGCAGGTTGTGTTCAGGAAGGCTGTGGGAATGTTCTCTCACTACACCTCTCCTGGCAGGTTGTGTTCAGGAAGGCTTGGGGAATGTTTCTCACTACCCCTCCCTGGCAGTTGTGTCAGGAAGGCTGGGGAATGTTCTCTCACTACCCCTCCTGGCAGGTTGTGTTCAGGAAGGCTTGGGGAATGTTCTTCTCACTACCTCCCTGGCAGGTTTGTGTTCAGGAAAGGCTTGGGGAATGTTCTTCTCACTACCCCTCCCTGGCAGGTTGTGTTCAAGGAAGGCTTGGGGAATGTTCTTCTCACTACCCCTCCCTGGAGGTTGTGTCAGGAAGGCGGGGATGTTCTCTCACTACCTCCCTGGCAGGTTTGTTGTTTCAGGAAGGCTTTGGGGAATGTTCTCTCACTACCCCCTCCCTGGCAGGTTGTGTTCAGGAAGGCTTGGGGAATGTTCTTCTCACTACCCCCTCCTGGCAGGTTGTGTTCAGGAAGGCTTTGGGGAATGTTCTTCCACTACCCCTCCCTGGCAGGTGTGTGTTCAGGAAGGCTTGGGGAATGTTCTTCTCACTACCCCTCCCTGGCAGGTTGTGTTTCAGAAGGCTTGGGGAATGTTCTTCTCACTACCCTCCCTGGCAGGTTGTGTTCAGGAAGGCTTGGGAATGTTTCTTCTCACTACCCCTCCCTGGCAGGTTGTGTTCAGGAAGGCTTGGGGAATGTCTTTCTCACTACCCCTCCCTGGCAGGTTGTGTTCAGGAAGGCTTGGGGAATGTTCTTCTCACTACCCCTCCTGGCAGGTTGTGTTCAGGAAGGCTGGGAATGTTCTCTCACTACCCCTCCACTGGCAGGTGTGTTCAGGAAGTCTTGGGGAATGTTCTTCTCACTACCCCTGCCCTGCAGTAGTTGTTGTTCAAGGGAAGCGCGTGGGACTGATCTCAACTGGAAATCGCTCTCACTGGGGACCCCCTGGGCGGTTGTGGTTCAGGACAGGAATCTCTCACTATCCCTCCCGAGGTTGTGTTCTAGGAAGGCTTGAGGGAGATCACGGTTTCTTCTCACTATCCCCTCTCCCTGGAGAGGTGTGTTGGGAAGTGCGTGAGGAATAGAGTTCACTACCACCGGCAGTTTTGCAGAGGCTGGGGTGTCTCTCTACCTCACTGCAGTGGCAGAAGCCTTGGCGTAGAATCTTTTATCTATCCCGCAGGTTGGTATCGAGCGACAGCGGAATTTCTTCTTTACCCCGGCTTGTCAGGAGGCTTGGGATGTTCTGTTCACACCCCGCAGGTGTCGAAGGCTTGGGAATTAGTCGTGCTTCAGAGACTAAACCCTTCCCTGCCAAGTTTCCTGAAACAGAACTGCTCACGGGAATGTTGTCTTCATACCGCCTGAGACCTTGACAGAGATGTTCAGGTCCAAGCTTGCCAGGGAATTCTCACACCCTCCCTGACAGGTGTGTCAGAAGGTGGGAGAAGCTTCTGCCTACAGCCCTCCCTTGCATGTAACTGGTCCAGGGAAGGCTGTGAGGAAGTTTTCTTCCAACCCCATCCTGGACAGACGTGCTGTCAGGAAGGGGTCGTGGGAGATGCCACTACCTCCCCACGGTTTGTGTATATTCTACAGAAGCGGGCTGGGAGAGAATTTCTCCATATCCCCTCCTGCGCACGATTATGCTGATCATAGAGCGCTCAGGGAACCGTGAAATAGCATCTCCTTCCAACACTTACCCCTCCGCTCGGGCCAGGAATTGTGCTTCAGGGAGGAGCTGGCGTAGAGGAGCAATTTTGCTCTCGCCTCTCCAGAGGGGTACTACAGAGTCCTGGCAAAGGCTCTGACACATAGCTTGTCAGCAGAAGGCTATGGGGAATGATTCTGTACCCTCACTACCTCAAGCTTCCTGACACTCGGCGAGGTTGGTTAGGAAGGCTTGAGGGAATGTCTTATCAATCCGCCGTCACTGGTTTCGGTTTGGATGGCTTCAGAAGCTTAGGCGGTACACTGTTCTTTCTCACTACCCCTGCATTCATAGGATTCCCCACAAAGACCAAAGCTTGGAATGTCCATTGTCACTTACCCTCCCTGAACAGAGCAATTTGCGGAGCGTTGGGGAATATCATTCTCACCAATGGTTCCGCCGCCTTGACAATGCAAAGGTTTTGTTTCGGAAGGTGGAATCTTCTCACTACCTCCTTGGCGGTCTGGTCGTTAGAAGGCTTGAATGACTTCGTCTACCTTTGCCGTGTTCAAACTTTGGGAAGTAGTCGTCACTACTCCCGGAGGTGTAGGAAGGTTGGGATGTTCTATAGACCCCCCGTGGCAGTTTATCAGAGAAGGGGAATGGTTGGTCGCCACGCGTCCATGGACGTCGTGTTGCAGGAAGGAACGTCCTAGTTTCAGGTCGTGGTCGAACTTAAGCTCGTTTCTGCACTTGTTATAGGAAAACCACTATACCGGCAGGTAAGAGGGTATTGTAGTAATAATAGCAATCTCAATGTAGGTCTTGTGCTTGGGATTCACGTCATCTCGCCATAGTGGGTGTGCCGAGTCAAAGTCAAGTTATCACCGGCGTTCATTTGCCTTTTAGATCGTGGCTGAGGTGTGACGTGTCTCACGGGAACAGGTTGGTGCTGATATCGTCGTTGTGTGTGGTGGTCGATGTGGTGTGTGTGTGGTTGTCATGTTGTTTGTTGAGTGTAGAAGACGTTCCTCAGCCAGCGTGTCTCTGTGGATCCACCACTTGTCCAGTTCGTTGGAGAGTTTTCCTGTTCTCCTCGGTCAGAATGACTCTCTCCCGCATACTTCTGCTTGTACTCCATCTCAAACTCCTCCCGCTCGCTTGGCTGTCTCACACACACAGATTGATCCATCATCACACACACACACACACACACCAATAACACACTGAACCTGCTATTCAGAGTATCCAAATGTCTGTATGAACGAGGCTAGCCAGGGATGCTAAGCTAGAGGGTAGAAAAGCACATCCTGATAGCTTCCAGACTGTATGAGAGATCGTTAGAGCAATGTTGCTTCTTCGACCTGGCAAGAGGCAGAGGGGAATAACACCAGTTAGATCGAAGGGACTAACACAGGAACGAGGGTCTTCTCGAGAGCTAGGTCAGGGGAGAGAAGTTAAACCTCACTGAGTACAACAAGGTAGAGGCCAGGGTGAAGTAACTATAACCATGTTTACCTCGTATAACCCTCGCTGGGAAGAGAAGGAAGAGAACATTTAAGTATCTTTATAATATTACAGGAAGAGAGAGTAACTGTCCTACTGAATATGTCAACTCTATAGACCGGTTTCTATTCCTGGACTAAAAATCTATTTGAATGACAATATTCAAGTAAACAGACCAAACACGGCAGTTAGAGCTAAGGAACTCGAGGAGATGAATAAGGGTCTTCTCAGGAGAAAGGTTAAAATAGAAGGTAGGTTGTCACCAGTACCGTGATACTCAGAAGAATCTTGGCAAGGAACATGAAACAGAAAATGTCTTTAGGGAAACTAAACGTCTTATTTTGTCACATTGTTTATTTCCCACGCTATAGCGGACAATGTCTGACATCAAGAAGGTTCTTAGAGGAGGAAAGAGTTTAGTTTGGGTTTCCCTTGTTTGCTGTGGGGGAAAAAATCAGCTATCGTAGTATCAGCAGTTATCTAAGATCAAAACACACAGCGAGTACAGCAAGTAGAGGCCATTGTGAAGTAACGGTAACCATGTTGACCTTGTATAACCCTCGCTGGGAAGAGGAGAAGAGCAGGCTCTATATAGCTACTACAAAGACCAGAAGCACGTTGAATGCCATTTCTAAGTCTCTGGATAAACTGTCCTATATGTCTTTATGAATGCTTTCTAGTGTTGTGGACATCCAAACCTAGGAAGGCCCTACCGCACATAACCCATTACACACACAAAGACATAAACATGTAGACAAGACACACACCTCTCCCTGCGCGTCTTCTCCAGTTTGTCTTTTGAGGACCAGGATCTCTTTCTGCAGGGTGAGCTGCCTCTCCCTCAGCGTCGCGGACTCCTTGCGGAGGACCTTGAGTTCGTTGGCGTGCTGCGCTTCCTCCTGCTCAACTCCTCCTCGTAGAACCCAGTCTTCTTCTCCAGGTCGGCCCGCAGCTTCCCCACCTCCTGGGCTCTGGTCCGAGCCACCACCGAGGCTGACGGCCCCACCTGCTTCTGGTTCAGAGGAAGAGAGGAGTTGGCCACATACACAAAACAGAGAAATTACAGGAGTGTATTAGTTAGTGAACGCCGCAATAAAATATTTTGCAATGGAAAGCGTTTTGTAACGAAAGCGTACGTTTCTATTGGACAAATTCAGGATAGTCCCTCCCTATTTCGGCCCGTTTGCTTCACGTTGGTTCCTAGAGAAACACCCAGGTGTGCATGTCTTGTGTGTGTGTAAGAGCATTGCTTCCGCCGCTGTCCCGGACTGGGTTCGAACCGGGGACCCTCTGAACACATCTACCAGTGTCAGCCATGAAGTAGCGTTATCAGTCAGGCCACAAAAACACCTGGGCCGCAGAGCGAGTGACGTCACCGATCCAACGGTACTAGCACACTGCTAACTAGCTAGCCATTTCACATGGCTTAAATAGCATCTCTGACTACAAGTCTCTAAAATCGGAGACGTAGTGTGGTGGGTGTGTGTGTTGGTGTGTGTTGTGTGTGGTGTGTGTGTGTGTGTGTTGTGTGTGTGAGGAAGAGTAAATATAAAAATGTGTGTGTTAGTAGTGTGTGTTCTGTGTGTGTTACCTTGAGTCCGTCCAGCTCCTCCTCTAACAGTCTGCTGTACTGCTCGGAGCGTTCTCTCAGTTTTCCTCTCCTTCTGAGCATCAGCTGTCTGCTCCTCAGACTGGGACTCATCTCGAGAGACAGCAAGGGTTAATGCACACACACGCACACACAGAGAGACACAAAGTAGAGACCCACACACACACACACACACAAAGTAAGAACCCACACACACACACAACAAATACCTCTAAGAACCACAGGAACCACGTGACTACTTACCTCCTTCTTGCGCGCTCGGCCTTGCGCACCTCCAGCCGTAGAGCCTCCACCTTCTGGACCAACCCTCCATCTCCTCCTCCTTGTCCCGGAGCTGACGGCCCAGGCGCTGCTTGGCTGATCGGAGGTCAGTCAGACGCTCGTTGAGCTCGGAGAACTCCTGCATGGCCAGCTTCCTCTGGCTGTGGGCTCTTTCAACTCCTTAGACTGACTCTTCATCTTGCCACTGGCCTCCATGAAGTCCTGAAGGGAAGACGTGTACAGATTGATTGGTCAGACTGGGTGATCGTCGTTCCAATGGCGCTCAGCTAGTAGAGAATGGCACTTGCAACGCCAGGGTTGTCCACCTTGACGCATAATATGCATATAACACATTTGCTGGAGCCATGATGTGAAGGACCATGTGAAAATAAAATATATCCAACCAGTACAGAATCAGCTCGATAGTGTGAAAATGGGATAATATTGGGAGTGACTATGAGTTAACACACTGAAGTTCCACCCGTTGCTGCTATATACAGGGAAACACACCCAGGTGGTGCTATATACACAGGGAAAACAACACCCAGGTGGTGCTTATATACCACAGGGAAACACACCCAGGTGGTGCTATATACACAGGGACACAACACCCAGGTGGTGCTATATACACAGGGAAACACACCCAGGTGGTGCTT